>NW_017804575.1:1855894-1857392 GCF_001625305.1 Branchiostoma belcheri
CCTTGATTGTACATTGTAGTTGCATTGCTTAATTGGCTTTTCAAGGCTTGAAAAAGTATGTTTATCCTAATATTATGAGCCATAGTCGATCGATATCATTGCTTAGATTTTCATAACCCTGAAGCAATTTCCACTCAGAAGTCGACAATCTTCATGCATTTTATTTAGTTTATATGGCCATGGATGACACACATTCAAAGTAACTAAAGAAGTTCAATATGTGAAAGTCATAGCCTACATTTGTGCTTGACAATACATAACTCATCTGCTGTGCCAGAGTGCACAGCTAGCATGGCTGTCAGATTTACTCTTGCTGTCATGTAAGACAAGACATGTTATCCATTTTGCTTTGTCACCCTTGTGTTATGGTTTTAAATTGTTTTTCTATTTGTCACACAAGAATACTAGTACTTCTAATTTTTAATTCGTTTTTTCCAGCAAATTTCCCAGACTATGCTACACCAGAAGTTCTTGAAAACAGTAATTTTCAGATTTTATCATATAGCTGTACATCAAACCTACCTGATTCAAAGATTACCTGAAGCATGGTAGATGCTAGTAGAGGATAATATATATTAAGTTTATTGCAAATTCCTGCCCGAAGGCTAGTTGCAAATAGATAAAAGAACATTGAAACAGGGAACAAAATAACTTCAAAATCTACATAATAACACAAGATAATCGTCTAAAACTAAAGCTATGTTTAAAACTACGTCTGAAGGGTTTGACTTCTCTAATGAAATGCGGGTACCGATGAACCGACTTTATAGTATATTCTAGACCAGTAACAATGTGCAGAGTTGTTTCATTTTGTAGTCAGCTCATATAGTGCCCAAATCTAATGCATGTCTTTGATGTAATTACCTCTGACGTAAAATATTAGCCAAGCTGTGGCATTTCCCCCTGAAATTCTGACGGGAATGCCGCTCTGTTCTGTTCCAGCTCAGAATAATAAAGTTACGGGATCCTCATTCAAAGTGCAGTTGAAGGATGGAGCCTGCCTCCATTTTTCAACATCCTCCCTTGAGAGAAGTCGAAGCAGACTGAAAGAACTTAATAATGGTTGCGGCGTGCAGGGTGACATTGTTAGCTTTCAATATGGTGAGGCTGTATAGGAACATGTCGATCTAGATATGGACTCGCAGTGCAATTGACAAAAGGACGACAACAACTCAAAGTCATTAGTAAGACAGGCCTGACTAATTTGATTATAGAATGTAATATTCTCGTGGCGCAAAATTAATTGCCCTTGAATGTCAGGTTTAGTGACATTGAAAGGCTTTCAGAAGTATCTTCAAGTTGGCATCTGGAAGTTATTTTTCTGGATGACAGGTTTTTGTCAGTTTTTCTTCTTTTTATGCAAACCAGGATCGATAAAAAGTTATATACACTACCAGCCTTGAAAAATTTGTACACAGTAGTTGTGATTTAAGGCCATGTTAATTTGATTATATGGATGACATCCTCTATGAACCAAAAAAACTCAGATAGCAAACAT
>NW_017804575.1:1857442-1863625 GCF_001625305.1 Branchiostoma belcheri
TTTGAAAAGAATTTGATGAAGCAAATCATTGCCGGAAGACCTATGAAGTAAATCTTAAGAGACCTAATATAAGAATTAATGAGTGATGACCAAACTCACCTGTAGCAATCCTGGGTCTTAAGGTTATAATTGTAAGTGCTGCTTACAGCTAACACAAGCACAAGGTGCTGTATATTGACTTAAATTTCCCATTTCCTAAGAGCAATGTCACGGGAGGCATAAATTTTTGAATACTGCAAATTTGCCCATGAGCGATTTCTTGCAATTTCTTGCATTGCCACAATTCCCAGTGACATGCCCGATCTAATAGATGATAGAATCTGCCCGTCGGCCGTAGATTGGAAGTTAACAATAAAGTCGGCCAACATAATTGCTTGCACTATCCACATGGAGCCAATATTCCTGACCAGATGAAAACAGTATTACTGTGTCTTTAGTACAGCTGTTAGCTTGATGACGTTCCTACCAAACCAGACCCTGGGGAGGTGGAAGCAATCTTGGGGAGATTGTCTATTTATGGTCAATATAGCTCCACATGCGTTTTACCGTGTACAAATTCAAGAACTTCAGCGTTGTGAGCCATGAAATGTGTCTTTATGGGGAGCCATCATTCTTTATGGCTGCTGCCTACTGATGTAATCAGCCCGCCGTGAAGCCACGTCAGAAGTTCCTGCCTCCAGGGAAAATATTTCCTAATTATGTGCCATTTTGTGATGAATGTTATGGATCAAGGTTTTATTAAAGAGAAACTCCAACTGAAATTGTTTCTGTGTTACCAGGTGCTGCCGATATTTCAAAATATTTTGTTTCGCAGACAAAATGATTATGTGGGTTGCAGAGGAGGGAACTTAGTGTTGTGTATTTCTTTCTTTTTTTCTTGTTTCTCTATTCTTTCATCAGTCTTTTCTTCACATTATTTGTACCAAGTTTAACTTTTCATTAAACAAAACACCTATATACATGACCTAGCATTTCTCTGACTACTATTGGTCAGCAATCACATTGTCAGTTTTTCCACCAGCAGTTTCTAAAGTCATGACCTGTGCCAGAGGATGAAATCATCCAGAATTTGTAACTTATTATTTATTACACAATACCCAACCTAATAGCAGCTACCATTGTCTGCATCTTCAAGGACATTTTATATCTGTATAATGTCCTTGGCATCTTTTAATTAGATGGCTGAAAAATTTCAGAATCCTTGCTTAGACACAAATTCCTTCTTTGCCCTGATTGACTGAGTTAGTAGCTAAAAAAACACGATGATATCATCATACTTCTCATATGTCTTATAATCAAGACCTGGAGTACAGATGATACATGTACCACTAGTGATGACTTAGGGATAAAGGTGATCAATGACTATGTAACATTCAGGCTTTTACATAATCATGCATGAACATAAACATTCTGTATAATCATAACTTGCTGTGGTAAGACCTTCCAGTTTTTATATGTCTTGTAACTTATCAAGATGTAGTCAGCTTCAATTGCCTTGAAAATTCATAAAACATGGTTATCTTGCTGAAATCATGCCATTTTCGTTATCACTAGTTTCACACACATGTAATTTCTGGTATACTTGATCATATTTTGGTGGCATTCATTGTACATTGTAAATGACTGTCTTGCAGTAAGTCTGGATTGCATGGTACCTCATCATCTTGCCGTGAAATATTTCATATCATATAAGTCTTGATGACTGTCATGAAGCTCTGATATTATTGATCATTACACAAATTGAACTTTTTGTATCATTAAAGTCTCCCATGTACAATGTTAGTAAGGCCACACCGACTTAATTTTATGGATGACATCCGCGCGCGCATTGATTTTCGCCTGTCGCCCTCAAAAAAAAAAAAAAAGATCACCTCCACCGAGGCTCTGGCCTGGCTCTAGGCCTGGGTAGTCCATGGTAGTCGGCGACAAAACGGAGCTCCACGACTCAAGAACTCAGTACATACGTACAGTGCTGATTCATAAATTCTGCAGAAAGCCAGCATGTGCCTGCTTGTCGTATACGTCGCTAAGTACTGACGCAAATTCACAATACCAGCTTTGTATTCCTATGGTTTAGTAGCATTTTTATTTTTGGCCGGAATTTTTTTTTATTCGCCCGCGCGCGCTAGTTTGGGGGTCTTCAGAGGATGTCATCCATTAAATTAAATCGGTGTGGCCTAAAGCTTACAAGATAAGTATATGTCAAAATTTAATATGGTGTCATAATCAGCCATTTAACCTACATGTACTCGCAGGTATGATTGAGGATGCTCGACTTGCTTTGCCAGTCTTGATAAGTTGATGCAGTGTGAAAATGTTGCCTAATCTTGCTCAACAGATGTGACATAAAAAGTATATTTCAATCACAGTATTACACTGATAATTATATAAATTGAAATAATTGCACAAGATTAGACCAGCCAATTTCAATCTCGTAGGACAGTGAAGTAAGATGATTGGCATGGGCACACAAATACTAATTACTAGCAGTGGATTCTGATATCTTTTAATATATCAATTAGTGGTAGGGGCAAAAGCATTAAAAGCCTAAATGTTGCTTTTTAAAGCAGCCATTAAAGTATGACATTTAGAACTTAATACTAAGTTTTCCTGTGTCATATGAAAGCTGTTGTACATGTATTAGAGAAAATATATTCGGGGGTGTCCTGAAAAGAGTATCAAAAACAGCTGCCTAAATTTCATTGCTGCGGGTTATGTTAGGATACAGGAAAATATTTTCATGATATATGCTGATGACAGTACCAACCACTCACATATTCATATTACTCTACTGTAGAACAGGCCGGTGTATGCCGATAAGATGGCTATCAACAACCTCAGGTTTTAATTAAGGGCACTTTTATCCTCGGGTGTTATTAAGATTTCCATTGAGATTAGTCAGGCCCATAAGTCATCACTGTTCTTGTTAGAGTACTGCGATTATTATTCATGGAGCATCTGTAAAACAATGTTTGCATACAAACTAGCTGTTGATGAGTACACACGGCATGCAGTTTGTTCCTTTGGTTTGGCAACCTGAAACAAAGACTTCATTTCATTTAAACATGCATTTAAAATTTTATGCTACATGTTAAGAACCTCCCATGCTACAATGCTAATTCTTAGCATTGGATTTCCAAAAGTTAGATGCTCTGGATGAAAGTATGGAAGAGAAAATGTACTGAAAGATATTATTTGTTGATGCTCCACCTCTACAAAGAGGTCGAAAAATGATGATGACTTTCTAAAATCTTTCTTTCTAAATGAATTGCTGTTCACTTATGGCAACTTATGAGTGTTTTGACCCCCATTGGAATGAACTTTTTACAACAATAGGCTGCAATGGCATTTTAAATCTTCCAGCAACAGTAATTATGTAAGTATCAAAATTGACATGCTTCATCCTTAAATAATAGAGCCAGTCAATACTAGGCCAGATATTTTCCTCACAGCTCAATGATTTTTAACAGCTGGTAAAGGCTGATAACAGACTGATGTATGGCCTAACTCTCCTTAATTAATGTTGGATAGGAAGCAGATTTGCTGAAGCGTGTAATTAAGACTTAGCGAGACAGATTAGTCGGCACAACTTTTCGATAGGAACAGCTGTGCTTAAGATAATGCCATTATTCAAACTTAGACAGGTAGTTATTTTTAGGAGCGGAATATTACACTAGTCACGTGGGTGATGTCCATTTTTTTTTAAAACCGAATTTAACGTCATTTTTCCCCAAATGACATTTTTCCCCAGGAACCGGGGGTTAGACGTGCTTGCACCAAGTACAAGTCTTTTTTGAAGCAAGATTTTTATGGCTGGATGCTCTTCCTAATGCCAACCCAAACCCTAGTAGGGCCCAGGAACCCTCTAACTGAAGGGGGAAATGTGTGCCTTTCCCAAGGGCACAACGTCTGGCATGGGTGCATGTCCGGACATGTCTGGGCCCAACCCTGGGGATTGAACCTGGGTCTCCATGCTTGACAGTTGGACACTCTATCCACTACACCACACGGACACCACTGTCACTCCATGTCCTTTGGAATTTGTGGTCAGTGCCCGGTGCATCTGGGTTGGGAAAACACAGATTTCTAGGAATTAGTAGGATGAAATTCTACTTATTAGAAGTAAAAGCTGTTAACCATGCTTCAATGTACATATGTCAGAGTTCTGTAAAAGACTTGTGCAATAGTATGATTAAAACAGAATGATATTTAAGTAACCATTAGTCTGTGTGTGGCGTCTGTGTGGTGTAGTAGATAGAGCATCCGACTGTCAAGCAAGAAGTCCCAGGTTCAATCCCTAGGGTTGGACCCAGACATGTCCAGACATGCACCCAGACGTTGTGCCCTTGGGAAAGGCACTTAACATGCATTTCCCCCCTCAGTTAGAGGGATCCCAGGCCCTAATAGGGTTTGGGTTAGCGTTAGGAAGAGCATCCAGCCGTAAAAATCCTGCTTCAAAGAAAGACTTGTACTTGGAGCAAGCATGTCTAACCCCAAAAATGACGTTAAATTTTGGTTTAAAAAAATTAGTCATTTTCATTTCTTTGTTTTTAAATGTACAAATTAAGAATAGTGCAAGAAATAGTCTGAATGGAACATTGAATATAATTACATGACTTGCAAGACAAAAACATCAGAATGTCATGTGAGAAAAAAGGCCCAACATGTGCTGCTAAAGCCACACAATCTCTGCTCAAGCCCCGCAAATAACCACATGCAGTGCCCGGGGAATCTCCGTCAATTTTCCACGTAATTTGCGTGGATCATATCTGAAATTGCAATTCCACTCTGCTCAGTGACACTCAGAGCATCCTGCAAGTGACTTTGCCATCAAAGGTTGAGGACAACTGCCAACCTTGAGCAAAGATGTTTGGTAGAACTTTGGAGGTAATTTCACTGCACCACAATCAACTTACGCACTGAAATCTTGTTAAGATTCTCAAAGAATGTGTGATTTGTCATCAGCATGCAATCTCAGATCCCATGACAGTAAGTTTTTGTACAAAGTTTCCATATAAAAGCAACTGCGGGGGTGGACCGTTCTATCTGGTAATCAGCCAGAACAGTTTCCTGTAATGTTGTAAAGACTGTTCTTTGTGTGCATAATTCCTTCACACCTACTAGCACTCTTATAAAGAGGTTGTTTCATGGTTGCTTAGTATGACTATTGCTGTTTGTGTCATGGCAATAGCTATGTTTACTGAAGGATTTGCTCTGTTTCCTCTTCTTCTTCTTCTCCAAACCAAGAAGGTCCATGACCTGAACCAGACGTCTGTCACCATCATGATGGTACTAGTGTTGGGTTACATCGTGTTGCAAATTTATAGCAGGAGGGATTTAGACTCCTGTCTGCATATATATGAATGTGTTTGAGTAAGAGTTAACAGAGCAGACCATGTGCGAAGGTAAACATAATGCATTTTCTTTGCAAATGTTACCTTACCTTTCTAGTTTGTAATTTTGATCAGCTTGAAAAAAGACCAGCTGCTTCAGAAAAATCTATGAATGTCAGTACAATAATTATTAAATGAATTATTTGTCAGGTCATCAGACACATGACATGGAAGCAAAATTGCTTTGTAGAGGTCTGCTGCAACTTTTTGCTAAGAGTAGAACATGTATACAGGGACAGAAAAGTTGCGGGTTAACGTTGGACAGTGGCATATGATTTTTTCTCAAACACATATAGTGCTAACCACTGCCAAGCAGAAGAACAGTACTATGTACATGAATATGAATGAGACAAAATTTAGTGTTTTAAAACAAAAATGCTTCTCATGCATTTTGTCATCGGTAAAAATTAACCAATTTGTGAAAAACCTTGTGTGATCATTGTTGCAAGTTGAGAAAGTGTGAAATTTTGTATGTACTTGTAGAAGGCTGCACTTGGTTTTTATAATTCTGTCCTTTGCCAATTTTTTTGTAGGGTTTTACTCTTTGTAGGGTGTAATTGTGATTTATGGCTGAGCTATTCTGTGCCTTGTGCTGCCAAGTTTACATTTATGACAAAGCACATAATTTAGCTCGCAAGATCCCTACAGGGGAATTTTATACTCATAGATTTATCCTGCGTAAGATCTGGTCTTTATTGAGTGGAGCAGCCTTTTCAGCAAACACACAAAATGAACAAGTCTTCAAGTCTTACACTCGCAAAACCAGAGATAAGGGAACGCTATAACTGCT
>NW_017804575.1:1868645-1873416 GCF_001625305.1 Branchiostoma belcheri
TTTGAAGTTGTATGAACATTTTGCAAAACACATTTCAAAACCCTGATGTAAAAATCAGAGAAATGTAGGTATAGTGAAAGCTAATGCTAAATAAATATGGGGGCCCTTCTTGCACTACTTGTAGTGAAAATAGCCCCAAACCTTCTCCTTGAGTTCTGGTATATATTGCCTCCCGTGTAGAATGACAGATGGGGTTCCTTCTCCTAACCACTTGGGCTGATTAAAGTTTTGTTCTCAGGTGGGGGTTAGGAACAGATTACATTAAGCCATGTCCATAACTTTGCAGTCAGGCTTTGACATTGAAGAAGTTTCCAATATCACAGAACGACAGGACTGTATAGATTCACCACCTTCCCATCCAAGCTGGGCATGGCTGATATTAGCTTTGGAGATACTCCACAATTCATGCGGCAAGCTACTACTTATTTCATTTTTACGGGAAGCCCATTTTGATTCAGTCAAGCATAGAACCAAACTTTTGCCCAATGACTCAATGTGTTTCATCTGTATTCACCCCAAGTAGAGAATGTAAGAGCTAGTTTCTTCAGTAATGGCTTTACAAAATGTTGGTGAAAGTCATCTGCAGCATGCATTTTGTAGCTACTTCCATATATGGAAGTATTGTTTTTGGTTGGTTGTAGGCTTGTGCCTCTGTTCTAGTAGCATTGTGGGTGATTTTTGAAATGTAGGTGATTTTTACAAAGATTTTTTTGTCCAGTAAACTTCTTATCCTTGAAGAATGCACCATGGGTACTATTTAGAACGAAATCTATTCCTTTTAACTACTTTGTATGCTGTGTTCCTGTACAAGTAGCACCTTGACGCTGGAAAATACAATGTTTCCTCTAGATGACGAATGTCTTCCCAAATCCTTCTCACTTCAGTGCTCTCTCTCACAGTCAGGGGTCCTATTTTTTGCTCTTATTGGATAGCTGCAACACAAAAAAACTCTGCTTAATCTTTAAGTACGTTTAACACTCTGTGTATGAATGGCTGTCCCTGAAATGATAAAGCAGTGAGGCTAGAGGCCAGAATTAGTCTCCTTCTGTGGCATGAAGGTTGCCACAGACTCTACCATCTGTCATGTCTTGGGTAAGGGAAAGGAACATTTGTCTACACGAGGTTACAGTTCCCAAGATTTAGCATAATGAGCCAGCTGGCTTTCATGGTGTCCTGAAAGCAAAGTGGCAGAGGCTGAAGATATAGAAATGGAGCACGTCGGCAGAACGTACTGCATCTGCGCGAAACCCGTAGTGTATTATACATAGCACTTCGGTAGAACGTCTCATATAAGGTCGTATTCGCGCATATAAGGTTAACACTCCATCTGTAGTTTTCAAATGTTATGTTAGAAAAGATGTCTTCTGCAACAGGCAAAATTCCAATGCAACGTTGACCAAAAATCCACCGAAAAGCGTGAAAATGTGGAGTTCTGCGCAGGCACAGTACGTTCTGCCGACGTGCTTAGAAATGGTAATCTGTCACTTTTAAGTTTATTGAATGAATGATCTCTAAGTCCTTCAATGAAAAATTTAATAATACATTGCTATATAGTACTAATAGCTGCTTGTGTTTGTTTACTTTACAAAAACAGCACAGGTAACTGAGGACAAGATAAAAGTTTTGGGGTTTTTTACCTTTATGTGCTATTCTAGAGTTCTGCTGCACTGACTGCTAATCGGAAACAAAAAATTATGGTCTGTCCAAGGTGCTGAAATGTGTGCTGCACTTAAATGCAATGAAACGTTCACTTGAAGATTGCTGTTAGATATCTTTGGAGTTCTCTTTCCTTGTCTTCAACATAATTCTGTTTTCATTAGAGATGAGTTATGTTGGGGTGCTTTTACCTGGCTGTAATGGTATGTCAGTTTTGACAAAATGAATGATCAAAAACGATACTTTGTTAGCTTCATGTATGCCTCTGTTGTAACAGTTCAATTAGTACAGATGTACCTAAATCAATGAGAAACTATAAAAGTAACATTTGCAAAGCAAATACATAAATTTAGCCTTCCCAAATGGTCTGTTCTGTTAATTCTTACTCATACACATTCACATATATGGTAACAGGAGTCTAAATCCATAAAACCAGTTACCATGGTGAGAGACTGTCTGGTTCAAGTCATTGACCAGGTGAGAGGTCACTGTTTGATGAAGAAGAAGCAAAAACGATGTTTTTTCCTTTGGTAAACTTGAATATAAGATGTGAAAATTAATGTCCGAAGTTTGCAATGCAGATTTATTAACAAATATTATCTGTAACTCGGTATAGATAGGACAGCTGTTGATGTATTCTGTTTATTGTGTTCTCTTGTAGGTTGGTCTGGAGAGCCCAAAAGACATTCAGGAGGAGGCATCAAGTTGGAGATTTCTAGAACCATCATGGTGAGTTTGCCAACTGCTGTCTCCACAATCTTTTAGTGAAAATCAATCTTGCTTTGATCAAGTCATTAAACTTTGTTGCCTTTTATGCCACAGAGAAGTCAATAATCTGATTATGATGTGTTGATTGTGTAAAGATTATTCATCTTACTGACCGTAACAAAATCAATAGACAGTCATACAGTATTGTTACAGCTTTTACAAGATTGGACAGAAACAGAGCAGCTCTTTTCATGATCAAATTCATGGTAACAAAGGAGCAATTTTCACAGAGTTTTTCTAAAAGATAGATGACATTCAAAGTCATTCTGCATTGTATCAAAACACATGCAAGTTGTCTGTACCGATCAAGTAATCGGATTTTGAATATTTTTACATTTTGTTACAAAAATGAGTGGTGTCCAAGCCATCCAATATGCTGAATGACTAACAGGCATATCAAATGACATGTTAGCATTTTTTATCTCTCACCTAGAATGTATCTTAGAACTTGACTGACCTCCCTCCTCAGAGACATAGTCATTGCATCTATTTTTACAAACATTATTCTGTCCATTTACCTCCTGTGAAAGATAGTTGACAGTAGCTATCAAAAAACATGAGAAAACACGTTGGAGCCATTGCAAAGTGATCATTGACACCAGAGAGGCATATGTCCACTGCTTTTGCAAAGCCGTTCCTGAGATCCCCTTCCTTTGAAGTCAGCAGAATGGACGACGGCTGATGACCTTTCTCTATCTCCTGCTGAATCTAAATGGAGGTGCGGTAATAGGACCGAGTTGATCCGCTGAACCACAATTGTCATGTTGGTCGATGGGAGAAGACCTGGTAATAGAGTTGGAATACCCTCATTTCTCATCACGTGGCAACGCATGCATTCAGCGGCCCATCAACACCACCGCTGCGCGATCCCTCACGATCCGTCATCAAGGCAATCCCCTCGGCTCCGCGGGATCCGGCGCCCCCCCCCGTGCTAGCTGGGAGAGGTTGACAGGAGAAGGATGGTCCAATAGCGTTTGAAAACGTTTATGGTCACAGTTAGAGAACCAAGCTTGGCAATGTCGTGACCTCAAGCAAGAGGGTCTGAGTACTCACATAGCCTTCCAGCAAATGCCCACATGATGTAGTAAATTGTGCTTTTGGTACTAGAAATAGAAATTTGTTGCTCAACAGTGAAAATTACAATTTGCTATGACTAGCTTTTCTTGCTCTACTTGGTTTAATCACTTTTCTTTGAACGCCTTTGACCATCGTGGACTTGCAGTTGCCAGGCAACAAAGGCCGTGGCAGGCCTAGAAAAACTTGGTTGGAGTGTATCCAGAAGGATATTAAGGAGTGTGGTCTGTCCAGTACAGACCCACAGGACAGAGCCAGCTGGAGGCGTGGTGTCCAGAACAGCCGACTGCTGCCCACCCCTGGGACAGGGAAACCGACAGCAGAATAATCTAAACCAGGATAGTGAGTGAGTGAGTGAGTGAGTGAGCCTTTGACATCTGTGCAATTCACACATGTCATTTGTGAATCCAGACCAGCCCTAAGTAAGTCTTGGGATTGGCATGTACTCTAAAAGCTGAAAAGTCATGTTTGTCCTTAAAAAAAAACTCACCCAATACACCCTCCCTAGTATCTTAGCATATCAGTCATTCTAGAATCTGATGTTACTTTAAGCCAAGCATCAGATTGTCCTGTTGGAGGGATCATCATGAAACTGCAAATTAAAGATAGTCATTAATGGGCTACAATCCACATCAGTCACCAAATTAGTGTTTTCTTTGTGTCAATTCTAGTATATATATATAATTGTTGCTTAGAATCTATCTCAGGTCCACCAGCCAATGGTAGTTAGTTTTTTTTGTGTTTTTTTTTATTTACCTCATAGGTCACCACAAAACGAGGCTCATGGGAGCCACTTAAAATGTTTTGGGTTACAGTACAGCCAGTGAGGACAGGTGTTTGTTGACCCTAGACTTGAAGAGTTTAAGGTTATACTCATAAGGGAGGCAATTTTGAAAATTTCATGTTCTGGGATAGTTTTGAAAAGAAACAAACTTGACAATATTTTTACTATCTAATGACAAACCTTTTCTGAGATATAACTGTGACCAACAGCAAACTATCAGAGTGTTCCATATATGACTGTCTCAGTTGTCTGATATTCCAGTCATGCTGGCATAGGAAATGTAAGGAGTACTTCCCAGCAATCTAATGGAAAGCTGTTCCATTTTCACCACTTGAATAGTTCTTGCATCATCAGGCACAAACCTGGTGTAGTGCCAAAATGATATCCGGCTTACAAGACATCCAATACAGCGAGCAGCTGCTTTTCTAGCCATTGATCTATTCTTTCATTACAGGGGAATCATCGGAAACACTATGGTAAAGCTTTAGT
>NW_017804575.1:1873436-1876744 GCF_001625305.1 Branchiostoma belcheri
TAAATGCGATGCCCAGGCGGGCGCATCTCCAGATAAGGCAGGGATTCCGAGGCAGCACTACCTCCATCAGAACCGGTCCTGGGATGTTGGATGGTTCAATTCCACTGGAAGGCATCAGCGGGCTATTATCATGTTTACCCAGTGATGACAGATGAGTGGGCAGGAGGGTATATGTAGTGTGTCGTTTTTCTGGGCAGTCATTGGGGCATCAGGCGCCGCGTGCATCGGAACTGCAGAGGGGGAGCACACGGTGCAGGAGATAGACAAAACGTCTTACAGTCCTGAGGTAAGACATAAGGAACTGTACAAAGCTTTTTGCTGCTTCTTACAGTAATCCCAGCTGTGATGTATGTAAGGTTATCGTACTGTGGGATACTTATGATAACGCTCAGACAGATGGTGCTTGTTGTCAATGATTCTGGGACGGGATGGTAGAATTTCTGGAATGGTGTAACTTGGGGCGACAGCATAGGATGGCATGAGGTAATTCTTTTCTCGCAGCAAGACAGTGCAATGGTGCTTTTTATAGACTAAGAGTCAGAGTGAATTCCATAGCGGCCAGGATGTTGTCGTTCACAGCACAATGAACTGAATTCAATGGATTTCTGGGTCTATTTTGAAAAGACACGATTCAAAAACCACATACTGATTTTTTTGTGAGTTGGACTAAAATTGTTGAATTGACTATCATTTCCTTATTTTCATCCAGCTTAAAACATGTTGTCAAGTGAAATACCGGTACATGATAATTAAGATGGAATGGCTTAACTTAAAGGACATAAAGGGCCATATCCTTAGGAGATTTTACTGTAATTACTTGAAGTATACAAGACTGCATTCAGAAGAATGTGTACTAAATAATATAATACTAAATAAAAAGATTCATATATGTATTATATAATTTATTGAATTTGGAATGACTTTGGGTGCCAACTCATATGCTATCGTCGAAGCTTACTAAATACTAATATGCATAAATTTTCATTGCGTCGGGTAATATCAACTGTTGTGTCCAAGCTTCAGATATCATCCTCTTTTACAATGTATTTCAAAAGATGAGAATTCAAAGTAATCCATAGATTTGGTACGGTAAGGCATAACGTACTGTTGTGTGGGCTTGTTTTGACCTACCTGACTGCGCTGTGTTATTGGAAAAAGCATGAGAGCCCCACAACTGAGTAAGTTATGGGCGCATAGTGACAGTGTACTGAGTGTGATGAATTTCCCTTGTTTTGCCCATGGCAACAACTGACCTTAAAATGACACGGAAAAGCATTAGCAGGGTATAAATGGAGACAGAACTGTAAAACGCATCAGGGATCTCTCCACTTGTGGTAAATTTTCAATTTCTTGACTGTTTTTATGATATCAAAGGGCAGAAACAGTGCTTATAATGAGCAGTTTAAGTGGATGGGGACAGGGGTGTGCATTGGTCCTGTCGTTTTTAACAAACATGGATTCCAAGGCCAACTCAGCAGTTTCAACTTTCCATATTGTGGGATTTTGGTCTCTATTGCCATATTTGCTGCAGGAAAGGAAGTGGCTTGGATAATGGAGCCTAGTAGAAGTCTTGTTACCTGGAAAAGGACCACTTTGCTGTTGCTCTGACCATAAGTTGTACATGTATAGGTTGAGGCTCTGTATTTTACCACAAAAACTAAAATCCCCAATCATACAGGCATCCTATAGTAGTTCACAGTTTGATACAGCACATTGGAGTGGGATACATAAATCATAAAAAAGCTGACCATGGCCTTCCACGCTTCTCCAGATCATGGTTTAGAGTTAGTTGTGAGCAAGGTCATCTGTGGTTAGGAGTTGGTCTGTGAGTTTGCCTACCTCCTTGAAAGTTGTCTACACCTGGTCCAGCTAACTACAGTACATTTTTTTAAAGTTTGAAAAAGCAAAGCCAGGAAAAGTCATATTTTCTTGAATGATGTGATGAGAGGAGCACTACATAGAAGGGATTGAAGAGTGCTCCCAACCCTGAGCGCCACTCCCCAACCAATTTTGTTGTGGTGGGAAGATTGTGAATGTGTAATGTGCTTACGTTGGAGTCTACTTTATTGCTTGAACAAGGACATGATTCTGCTTTGTGTACATGTGCCAATCATAATTTTTGAAAACATTTAGATGTTTGGCACATGACCTCTTTAACAATGGAAGCAAAAAGTCCAAATAAAAAACACTGTTCATTGAGAAAGTAAAAAAATTTAAATGCACACAAACTTTTACTCCTCACTTCGATTATTCCTGATCGATTGTACTGCTTTTCCTTTTGTCTGTTACGGAGTGAATGACTGTATTATGTGAAGCTGCTCAGGGGTTCCCATAAAAGATTCAGGTAGACATTGTATCACCTGCAGTCATGCTAAAATTGAGTGTCAGTAGTTTTTTTTAGCTAGTTATTGAGCTATAATGTGCATGCCTGCTGGTAGGTAGTTACGAACTGTTGGGGTCAGGTAGATCTGCCTGACGGGGGTACATTATGTATTGTAATGTTCAATGTAAACCACCTTGACCTTCAAAGGCTAAGCACCTTGAAGTTCAAGGAATTTTTTTACATTCCATGCAAGTCTATTGCCCCAGAGATCAGGCAATAAAGTGCACTGTGCATGCATGATCAATTGTGCTGGAACTTAGCATCACTGAGTGAAGTCCATTTCAAAACCACAATGCAAAAATCAATTTTTAGCATTTCTCTAGCCTTCCATTTTGTTGTGATTCTGGTGTTTGGTATGCCACTCACTGGGTTACATAAGCGTCAAAACTACAGCAACCCCCTGCCAGTATTGGATTCTCAAGTTGCTGATGTTACATAACTTTAAGTCGTGAATTTATCAACAAAATACTGCCATTCTGCACAGGATATTGACTGCTAAGCCATACGCAGCTGAGGTAGGTATCATCAAGGACATTCCGGTCACCATCATGACATTACACCATAGATGTATGACAGGTTGTTTGTCAGTCTTTGCTGGACAATGAGTTCCTGGAAATCTAGATTTTCTACCCGAATCCCTGAGAGTGCGGTGCTAAAATTAGATGTGCTGAGACTGTCTAATGCTTCTATACTGCCACTATTCCTTATATATTATCTGATATATAAGTTAGGAGAAATGTGTTTGCCATTCAAGTCTTATATCCTTACACAAATGAGTCTATTCAGTTGCTGACTGAGTGTTATGAGAACAGTTTTCACCCAACTTCTACATGCCATGCTCCTGTCGGTACCGATACCCTTTCAGCAATACGTCACTGTCATTTGACTGGAAAAGCTTGTCTTTTTTCATGCCCTCCCGGCTACC
>NW_017804575.1:1876764-1934538 GCF_001625305.1 Branchiostoma belcheri
GATAATGGAGACTAGTAGAAGTCTTGTTACCTGGAAAAGGACCACTTTGCTGTCGCTCTGACAATAAGTTTGTACATGTATAGGTTGGGGCCCTGTATTTTACCACAAAAACTAAAATCCCCAATCATACAGGCATCCTACGGTAGTTCACAGTTTGATACAGCACATTGGAGTGGGATACATAAATCATAAAAAAGCTGACCATGGCCTTCCACGCTTCTCCAGATCATGGTTTAGAGTTAGTTGTGAGCAAGGTCATCTGTGGTTAGGAGTTGGTCTGTGAATTTGCCTACCTCTTTGAAAGTTGTCTACACCAGCTAACTACAGTAGATTTTTTTAAAAGTTTGAAAAAGCAAAGTCAGGAAAAGTCATATTTTCTTGAATGATGTGATGAGAGGGGCACTACGTATACATAGAAGGGATTGAAGAGCGCCAACCCTGAGCGCCACTCCCCAACCAATTTTGTTGTGGTGGGAAGATTGGGAATGTGTAATGGGCTTAGTTGTAGTCTACTTTTTATTGCTTGATCAAGGACATGTTCTGTATACATGTGCCAATCATAATTTTTGAAAACATTTAGATGTTTGGCACATGACTTCTTTAATAATGGAAGCAAGAAGTCCAAATAAAAAACACTGTTCATCGAGAAAGTCAAAAGATTTAAATGCACACAAATTTTACTCCTCACTTCGATTATTCCTGATCGATTGCACTGCATTATCCTTTTGTCTTGCACCCATTTTCCTTTTGTCTGTTACCGAGTGAATGACTGTATTATGATTGTGAAGCTGCTCAGGGGTTCCCATAAAAGATTCAGGTAGACATTGCATCACCTGCAGTCATGCTAAAATTGAGTGTCAGTAGTTTTTTTAGCTAGTTATTGAGCTATAATGTGCATGCCTGCTGGAAGGTAGTTATGAACTGTTGGGGTCAGGTAGATCTGCCTGACGGGGGTACATTATGTATTGTAATGTTCAATGTAAACCACCTTGACCTTCAAAGGCTAAGCACCTTGAAGTTCAAGGAATTTTTTTACATTCCATGCAAGTCTATTGCCCCAGAGATCAGGCAATAAAGTGCAGCGCATGCATGATCAATTGTGCTGGAACTAAGCATCACTGAGTGAAGTCCATTTCAAAACCACAATGCAAAAATCAATTTTTAGCATTTCTCTCGATTATGCCCTCCATTTTGTTGTGATTCTGGTGTTTGGTCTGCCACTCACTGCGTTACATAAGCGTCAAAACTACACCAACCCCCTGCCAGTATTGGATTCTCAAGTAAGTTGCTGATGAGGCAAGAGGCAATATATGAAAAATCAAAGAATGTACAACCCCACCCTCAACAGGGAAGGGGGGCTACGGGTCGATCTTTCCGGCACTTGATTTGGCACTCCCAGCCCCGAGGACAGACAACACTTAAGCTCCTGTTCTGTACAACAGGAGTTTTCAGACTAATTTGCATCATCTTGTCTTGAATAGTCTGACTTTTGTTCCTTTTTCGACTTCCAAAAATTTGTCTTCACGTTATTTGCATATCAATCAATAGGTTGTGCTTATAAACCTGCATTTCCCCTCTGGTCTCTCAGTCACTGACGAAAGCTAGTGGATACTAGCTGAAACGTCTGATGTTTTCAAAATCATATCCAGTTGTTTGAGTAACTGCTTTTTGGTGTATCGTATTACCTGGATGTCTAACCTTCATCGACGTAAGTTGCTGATGTTACATAACTTTAAGTCGTGAATTTATCAACAAAATACTGCCATTCTGCACAGGATATTGACTGCTAAGCCTTATGCAGCTGATGGAGGCAGGTATCAAGGACATTCCGGTCACCATCATGACATTACACTGTAGACGTATGACAGGTTGTTTGTCAGTCTTTGCTGGACAATGAGTCCCTGGAAATCTAGATTTTCTACCCGTATCCCTGAGAGTGTAGTGCTAAAATTAGATGTGCTGAGACTGTCTAATGCTTCTATACTACCACTATTCCATATATGTTATCTGATATATAAGTTAGGAGAAATGTGTTTGCCATTCAAGTCTTATATCCTTACACAAATGAGTCCATTGAGTTGCTGACTGAGTGTTATGAGAACAGTTTTCACCCAACTCCTACATGTCATGCTCCTGTCGGTACCGATACCCTTTCAGCAATACGTCACTGTCATTTGACTGGAAAAGCTTGTCTTTTTTCATGCCCTCCCGGCTACCCTCCAATCTTCCATGCTCGCATGTCTTTCCACCACATCAGTCATAAAACATGCTGTGAGCCATTTCTTTGAAGCATTGCACATGAGCCTGTGAGATAAACTGACAGTAGAGGACAATACCGACATGCAAGGGGCTGTGGAGAAACAGATTTCAGAACTCAAAGTGTTGCTGCAAGGTGGGTGCCCTGACTGCCTCATACTTTCAGAGTGGCATGGAGGTGTAACATGATTTATGTGTGTGTGTCATGTAGAAGGATACAAGCTGCCAAACTCTCATTGCATCCAGGCATCTAACTTCAGACAGTGTTAGTTGGCGGCCAGGGTACATAATGTGTAATGTTCATGCATCATTGGAATCTGATAGAGTGCATGTATTGTGTGCATGCCATTGCCACGTCTCCCTCCTAGTTTCTGTACTTAGTTGTAGTATCAGGAGACATCGTCAGTGGTTTCATGAATGTTGAACAGAGTGCAGTCCTGGTCTGATGATGAAAACCCCAGTGACATCCCAGTGCATTAAGTTATGAGAACCAACAGCTGGCAAGCTATCTCAGAGTAGTATAGAATCTGTATCCAAAGATTTCTTCAATATCATCGGTTTCAAACTACAACAGATGTTCCTGGCTGAACTGAAGAATAGAATACACCCTTCCAAAAATTGTTTTTGTTGGTGAGGTAAAAAAAAAAAAAGTTCGGGAATGGAAACTAAAACTAGCTAGAACTAAAAATTCAATAGAAAATTCATAATGCCTTGTGAAAGTTAAATTTGCAATTCTGATGTGTTGCTGATTAATAACACATTCATACTGAGCACATACATGTACAAAATGTAGTTCTTGATAGGAATTCAGCTAGCTATATATATATACATGCATACATACATACATACGTACATACATATATACATACATACATATATTACGTAATATTAATAGTGATCACCATGCAGAAACAGCTCAGATTGCTGTCCATATAGAACTTTTGCCTTCTGCATACTTTGACATTGAAAAGAGTCATTGTCAAGAACCAAGTTGGAAGGTGCAAGAATCTGTATAATACTAGTATAATAGGTTAGTACTAGTGCATCAATGTTATTGATGTGCACATGGCAGAACAAGAGATGCCATGCTCTGATAGGAGGGGGATAGATTGTTCTTCCATCAGGATTATTTATGTACATGAAATAGTGTGTGCTAAGCAGCAGGTGCCCTGCACTAACGAGGCCTTTGTACCAGTGGTCAGGGTCCAATTCCTGATTGAACCAAATCATTGCATTTGCAGCACACAGAATACAAATAGAGCCATTAGGCATGTAGAGATGAGTTCTTTGTTCTACAGCTGAGGTTATTGGTGGACATGCCTATCCCCTGTGTGCCTTGTCACAGGCTGACCATCCATCAAGAGTCAGTAAATGTTATTAGAAACACAAGTTGCCGATGACTGTCTTTTTGGTTCTTCTTGTCATAAATTTCTGTAACGTACAGTTAGATACAATATTGTTTTGCTTAATCATCATCATTGCTGCTCTCATCTTTTGAAAATGTGGGCCTCCACTGCTTTCCACCCTCTGCTTTCTAATGCTTGTTTAGTCATAAATACTTATTGGGTTTCTCTTAAAACAATTAATAACGAAGACAGCAGATCATGATCAGGCAGACATGTAGTAGTATAAAGTTCTGCACTCCTATAAGAGGCTTTCCCAGAATGTTTTTACCTCCATGGAATGACTCACAGTCTCAAATCATGCTTCACAGTAAGCGGCACATCTCTAATGCTTAACTGTAATTGGTAAGTGAAAGAATCAAACTAATGCATGGAATAGCCATACATACAGTGGCACTGAAGATTATCTTATTGGTCAGCTTACAGATATGTCCTACATGAATGTGGCAGAGACTGTTGTTCAGCCATACATGTAGCCAAAGCTGTAGGGCTGATACCAATTAAGATTTTACAATGGAGGATGGCGCCATGTATTGTAACCAGGGCTCTAGCCAGCACCAGTTTTTCCGTCAATTACCGTAACTTTGCGGCTTGTGACAGAATCTTTTTCAAACCAGTTCTTCAACCTTGACAGACAAAATTAGCAAAAATCTTGGGTAAAAA
Organism: Branchiostoma belcheri; assembly: GCF_001625305.1. Taxonomy (NCBI): domain Eukaryota; kingdom Metazoa; phylum Chordata; class Leptocardii; order Amphioxiformes; family Branchiostomatidae; genus Branchiostoma; species Branchiostoma belcheri. Next base: position 1,881,087 of record NW_017804575.1, read on the forward strand.
TATGAGAACATCCAAAGGACCAATGACAACCACTCTCAAGACCATGATTTGCCTCAGAGTCTCAAAATGTGGGAAATTGCGTTTTTGATGAAGGCTTGAAAATCGCCAATTTCCTGAAGGAGCATGCCCCAGGACCCCTCTAGAAGGCACTTGTGTCGTGCCTACGGCACTCCCTTCCCAAATCTGATGACATACCTGGGGAAAAATGTTAAGCTGGGTAGAAAGAGCCTTCATTGTAACCATTTGAAACTGCTTTCAGTCTTCCTGAGATACATGTATAGTCCCATAGAGGGCACCCATGAAGAATTCTTATTATAGATATTAAGATTCAACAAATTGTAGTCTTAGCATCCTACACAAAATTACCAAGAGAAATATAGAACATTTCCACCTTATTTTGATACATTTAGCTGCAAAAAATAAGGCCTCCAAAAAAGTTCCTGGCAAAGAGTTATGTGGTGCAGTAAACTGAGATGCTACCAGAAAAATCACACAGTTGAGCCAGCAGCTGAATGAATAATTTATTGTCGTTTGGAGAGCCCCAAATACCTTCCAGTCTGCCCCCAATTAAACCTCCATCTCAAGATATCATTTCTCATGAGGAGGTGCCAGCCTAGTTCTTCATGCATCAGCAAGTGTGCACAAAGGTCAAACTACTTCAAACATCGCGTGCATCACTAAGCATTTGGGACACTCCTTCCAAGTGTGAACGAAAGTTATTGATGTTTTGATCAAGTGCCAGGTCAGCAGTGATGTAAAGTGTAAGGAATTAAGCAAAAATCTGAAATGTTTATCAATCCTTTCAATATTGGCCCCTTATTAGATCACCATGTCATTATGGAAAATATAGTAAAAACAACAAGTAGGTGATAAATCAATATAATGATAGTTGTATGACAACTTGATTTAGAGTCAAACTAAAGCATGGAATAACCATACAGCAAGATTCTGATAATATTATGCATATTGATATACATTGCAGAGAATTGAAAGCAACTTTGAAAGTCTATATACATTTTTTGTTTGCTCTCAATAGTTTAAATTTCAAAGTTTGGCCAGCTTAAAAAGACAACCAAAGTTGAAACTTGCATCTCTTGTGTGTCCTTCTGAACAATAGAGGTTGTTTCTCATTATTGTTGCTTCATTTAACAAAGCTGCCTTAGGGAAAATCAGAAAGTTACTTTTCCTTTTTGAAAAATATTACTTCAGAAGTCACACACCTTTCCAATACCTGAACAACTTATGAAGTGCAAGAAATGAAGATAGACAAGGATGCTGTGAGGCATGGTACAGAGGCTGTATCCCAGTAGGCAGGCTTCAAAGCAGGGCCGTCTTCTCTCACCCCGACATATCCAAGATTCATACTCGTCGTGAAAGGTTTTGCAACAACATTTGGCCTTAGCTTCAATTAGCTAGCCAAGCATGGTTGCATGGTCACCTCAAGTGAACAACATGCAAGCCAAATCTGATGGCACCATTGTCCGTGTTCCATAAGTGAACTTCAGAGTTTGAAACTAGCATTCTTGGGAAAAAGCAAGCTTTCAACATCCATGCTTGATTTACAACATCAAAGGAAGTGCTACTGAAGTGTAGGTAAGTGGATTTGGGGCTCTGTAGGGACAGGGAATGGCTGCAGGGAAGAAAAAAGTGGAGCTCTTAGACCAGTTCCACCAAGGTCATGTTTTGAGATAGTACATTGTGTCCAGTCTATCACCCTGTTCACAGTGAAAAAATGGATCTGGATTGACTGCCGATCCCGATCAGAAATTCATCAATCCCGATCGACCCGCGCGTTCACACTGCTTTTTGCTGATCCGGATTGCCAGGGCATCACGCTCAGAAATGGATTGAGGTGTCACGAGCCCGCCATCTTGAACATGCCATAGCCGCTGCAACTCCGCCGTAAATTTTGCAAGAGAAGAACTCAGAAAGTTTGTACAGCCTGGAATCTTAGCGGAAATAAAGAGAACACCTCTTTGAACATGTTTGGGTGGTCAGGGTTTAGCTCCCGTTGCGTGAAGGCCGATATTTTTAGGGCTGTAACACTCGATTACACTGGCTCGCCATTCCACTTGAGTGTAACGTTGGGGCAGGGAGGTTGGGGTAAATATCTTTCTGCGTATTTTCTATTCATAATTTTGATTGGCAATGTATCCATAGCATTACACAACGTCCTTGTCACTGCATATTATAAGAACCGATCCGTAGTGGTAGTATTTGTGGTCAGTCTCACACCAGCGAACCCCGAACCCAATCCACTTTGCGTTCACACTCAAGTTTACGCCCGATCCCGATCCGCCGCAAGTGTCTTGAACTACCTCCCCGATGTGGATTACGCTTGGATCGGGATCGGAGAAAATCAATCCCGATTGGAGCGTTCACACTGCGAAAACCGATCCGGATTGACTTCATTTGCATAATTTTGATCCCGATCGGCGGCCAATCTGGATCGACATTAGTTTCACTGTGAACGGGGTCTTAGACAGGATAAATGAAATTAGTGTACAATGTAGATATATTTAAGATGATGGGATTTCAATGATTTTTTCTTGATTAATAGCATAGTTTTTGCCATTTTTAAATGATGACTGGCCACTCTTTCATCAGTCCATGTTATTTAGGGTAGGTGCATTCTGCCGAATCAGCTTTCTGACTCTCCATTGTGCTGATATTTGCATGGCTGTTGCCAGCTATGCGAGCCCTGATACAGTGTTTCCCACTGACAGAGAGATTAATGTAGTGTGAATGCCAAGTCAGAAGCAAGAAGGTGTGTTTGATGATATTGGGTCTCAGGAGACACATCAAAGTCAGCCGCCATGGCTCATTTCAAATAATTCAGCACTCTTCTATAACTATGGAGGCTCCGACTGAAATGCCCACTCGTATCAGCCCTGCCTACGGCAATGCTTCTCAGACGTTCTCGGTTGGAGAGAACTATCAAACATTCCTCAAAGTACCAAAAGTTGAGGAAATATTTTCTCCAGGGAATGACGCTTGTAGCCAAAGCTATGGCTTACTGGAACTGGGAATACAGGCAGAATGGCATTAACTTAACATAGACAGATGTCAAGTCAAAGTTTTCTTCCCTACCGGTTCTATAAAGTTTGAAAAGATACCTCATGTGTTCATGGGGGATGATTTTCTTCTAACTTTGTTGGTATTAAAGTTGGAAAATCCTAGTGTGTTCAGTAAGTTGGTGGTGGAGAGCATAGAAATGTAGTGTATTAAGAGCATCTCTGTGAGACAGATTTTTTTGTTAAACGGCACATTTTTTTCTTCTTGTCAATTACTTAGAAATATTGTGACATGGAGTTAAAACTTCATGAGGGTTTATTTAATGCGGACAAAAAAGGAAAAAGTCTATTATGTTACACACCAACCTTTGCTATCTTTACTAGTTTCTTATCAGTATTGACTTTTACTAGTTTTAGTTGCGATAATATCATTTTATTTGAGACTAGGGCACAGTGTAAATCATGGTATAGGTGCATGTATGGTTAATGCATGTGTAACAAGAAAGTATATATATATATAAAAAAAATTATGTACTATCTGTGCATTGTTGTTTGCATTCAGTAACTTCAGCATTACATCATTTGAGATTAATGCTAAGGCCACACCAATTTAATTTCTTGGTTAACGGATTCGCCGCTTCATTTTTTTCTGCTTTGCAAATAAAAATAAAAATCCAGAATCAACTGCAAAATGCTCATATTTTGCCTTGAACAGTTGAAAACAGTCCGTTACAGTTATTCCATCTTTCAATGCAATGGTATCATTAAAATGTCAAAATTCATTGTTTAAATTTTGAACCAGCCTGGTGTGTTGACTTCATGGCTCCTATCGTACCATTTTGGGCCATAATAGGATGCCTAGGCCTGTTTTTATTTTATTTTTTTTTCGCCCGCCCGCTCCATTATTTTTCTAGAAAAATCCGTTAACCAAGAAATTAAATTGGTGTGGCCTAAGTTTAGTTTTAGAGAGTAGCAGGGTAAGTAGTTAGAATAACTTGTCTGATTCCCAATTTGCCTCATTACATGCATTCCATATAGCATAGGATGTTAAGATGGCTATACAGCTAATGTCTTAAAAGAAGTTCTTTGGCAGTTTTGTCTTAACTACAAGGAAATATTCTCTGCCATGGTGCCATCCATACATTGCCTTAACCTTGCCCACATGCCTTCTTTCCAAGTGAGCCTATTGATATGGTAGCCCGATTTGGTAATGGGAAACATCTAATTCAAAATGTAGGAAAAAATCTGATATGAGCTGTGATTTACCGAGGGTTTATCTTTAAAACCACAGCTGAACTATCAATATTTATGTGGTAAGATGAGACTGTTATACAGGGGCTCTCAACCCTGGGTCCTCATTGGAAAGATGAGCAGAGTTATGCATAATTTAAGAGGACCTAGACCACCAGTGATACCTGGGGCGGTAGAAGAATTCATAATTAGTTCCTGTCGTCTCACCTTCAGAGGTGACAATTATCAACCTCAGAATAAGTGCCGTATAAGTGTAGAAGTCTCTGTGCTTATTCTCCAAATTGTGATCATTTTCATTGGTAATTTTGTGTCAGACAAGATAGGTATAATGCAGGTTATATGTATGACTAGGAAAATTGGATGGGTCAGGTTATAGAATGGAAAATGATTGAATAGGCATCATGGAGACCTACATGTATAAGAAGACATGCCAATAGCAAGCTGGTCAACACTGCAGGTATAACAAAGTCATGGAATACAATGAGAGAAGGCAGCTTAGAGAGGACGCTTTATATTGCAAGAGTGTAGAAGAAGCTTTGGACCTCCATTGTGTGTATTTCAAACGATATTTTGAAGCTATCAAAGTATGGAAGAATATTGGGTACAAGCCAAGTTTAAACTTCATTTTCTCATGCACTGCAAGTCTCCCTAAGGCCACAACAATTTAATTTGTTGTTTCTCTGATTTTTTTCAGAAAAAATAAGAAACGATAGGACAAAATAGAAAAAAAAAGAAACAGGCCAAGGCACCCCATGAAGGCTGGAAATGTTGCGATATGAGCCATGATCATGAATTCAACATACATGTACCAGGCTGGTTTACAATTAAAACACTAGATTTTGAATTTTTAATGAAACAAATTTGCATTTTACATTGAAAAACTAGGAAGAAAAGGACTTTCTTCAACCATTGGGGCCTTTCATTGAGTAATTTGTAATTGATTCAGAACCTAAAATCTTCTTTTTTTTGCAAATCAGAAAAAAAATGGACAGGGCGAATCCGAGAAACAACAAATTAAATTGGTGTGGCCTTATAGTAATAACATCCAAATTTACTAATGTTTAGGAATACTTTGACCCAAGTCTTATATGCTGAGATACCATGCCGTAGTACTCTGCCATTGGTACAGTCCCACCTCATTCCCCTGCCTGCCAGGACATTGACAGCTCCCCTCCTAATTGATTGGGAATTTACATCATGTCCCAGCAGTGCAGTATGTAGCTGCTGTTCACGTTACTTTGCCAAAACACTCGTCTTTAATCAGTCTCTCTTTTACGGGATCCATGTATTTTTGGACACAAAATGTGAAAAGTCAAGGAAATAATACTTGTGCTATAAGCTGCTGTTCATGTTACTTTGCCAAAACACTTCTCTTTCATCGGTCTCTCTTTTTTATGACCCGTATATTTTTGGACACAAAATGTGAAAAGTCAAGGAAATAGTACCTGTGCTGTAAGGCATGTAAGAGTCAATGATGAACTGTCGGTGAAGACTTTCTGTCAGACGACTGAAGGGCAACTGTGTCAAACAGATGTTCATATTGAGCTTAGCTGTGGTGCCAGGGGACTCCTGGAGTAGATGAAGCATGATTCAAGGGAGATGTAGTTATTTAAAATTACTCTTCATTTCCAATGCCTGAAGAGACATGGATTTTCTTCAAACGTCTGGAGAAGTCATTAAAGTAACTAGAAACTTAAGCTAACATTTGCAAAGCAAATGCATAATGTTTGCCTTTGCATATGGCCTGCTCTGTTAATTCTTACTCAACCCTATTCGTATATATGGTGACAGGAGTCTAAAATCCCTCCTGCTATAAAATTGCAACATGATGTAACCAAAAGTAGTTACTATCGTGACAGACGTCTGGTTCAGGTCAATGACCTTATTTGTTTGGAGAAGAAGAAGAAGAAGAAGCAACAAAAACAATATGTTTTCCTTCGGTAAACACAGTATGATATAAATCTGAAATTCAATACAGATACATGTATCTCAGGATATTGCAGCAGTGGGTATATACAGAATAAAAAACATTGCTTTTATGTGTTTAACTGTAATCATGTGAGTTGTAAGCAGGTGGTTGGCTTTCGGAAGAGTGGAGTTATGGCTGTCCGTGGTGCTGAACACGCAGCTGCGGTTGCAGGAGAATCAATGGTACACTATTTCCTGTTGCTGATACAAACAGTGCTGTGACCTCCACCATCACCATCTGGGACCAACACTGCTGTCAGTACCACTCAGGATGGATGGGGTGAGTTCCACCCACAAACCGACAGTCTATGAAAATCAATTTTAGGGAAGTGTGCACTTGCTGGGAGTGCAAAGGTGGGGAGGGCACCATTGATTTTGGTGTCTTTGTCTTAAAAGGCTGCCACTTCCATGGCAACGGCACCACAAGGTGATCCTTAGAGAAGTAAGGGGCATTTGGCATCAATTATTTCTTGTTGGCAGGATGCTATGCTCCATTGCAGACGTGGCTCAGGTCAGACTGAATGGGAGCTGGGAAGGTTTCTCTTGTACCATTGTGTGGCAGTGAGTTATTTTCCGCTAGGCCTCAAGGCCGGGAGAGGACAAAATCGATTGCTCTCCAGCCACCTTGTTGAACAATAGAGTAGTTCTACTTTGCCGTAGTTGACGCCTCCAAAGCAGATGATGAATGTTCGAATTAGGTGCAATGATGTTGGAAACAGAAGCTATCATGTAAGCCCCTCTGTCTGTGATTTACCTTGGCCAGGTTAAAAAAAAAGAAAAAGAGGAAAACTACTGTGCTGGTCCATTTTACAGAGATCACCAAGAAATTAATTCAAGAAACCCTAATAGTATGTAACCTTCATAGGAAAAACAAAGCACAGGTCAGTATGGCAGTCCTGTTTAAAATGTTACTTACATTGTCTGTAGTGCCATTCTTCTCTTCTTTGTTCTACAATTTCAGGGAAACCTTTAACAGTTTGATTGCTTGAAAAGATATGATAGGAAATTGTAACGAAAACATTCAAGTTTTAACCTGGCAGGTGTTCAAGGTACCAAAATAGAAGTACGGAAAAGATTTCTACCGGTTGTACCTAATAATATATATAGTGTGTCATTTTTCTCACTCAGAGTATTTTTGCCTCGTGATGATTCTTTACAGGGTAGCAACACCACAACAATAGTTTGTATGAATTCACATCTATATCTTACTATATCTTACTAGCATGCCTCCTCAGGTGACTTAAAAAAATGTGATAAGGAAGTCATGCAAGTCTTTGCTGGTACATGGTATACAAATTTATGTCATACGTATACCTGGGTCATGATTACGTTCGATACGGGTGTTCCGGCCCATGTGATAACTAGCGGTATGGCCCAGGGTTCTTATTTTTATCACACAAGCTTCTAAATGTTCCATGGAATAATTCGAACGCGTTTCACTCGCACTGAGTGTGCCGTTTTTTGAAAATTTGAACACCGAATTGGGATGTTGAAATTGACATTGTTGCACTTTTTATTTAGATACACCAAATTTTGGCACATTTTGCATTCTGTTTTCTCAGGTGGGTATGACTTAAATAAAATACTACACGGTGTATTTCACATCAGCCCTCCCGCGGATCGGATCTTCGTCCGGCCCTTGGCTATCAGACGATCAGACCAGTGGTCGGGCTGGTACCTTGGGCAATACAGAATACACCGTGTAGTATTCTACATGCACTGATGCAAGAGCAGACTGCAGTTGCAAGTGTCCCAGGAATGGCCATGACCTAGCTCTTAACCTTTTGGGGCAAAATTGATGAGCAATCTGGCTGTCTAGGACTAGAAATTGATGGACAATCTGGGAAAGTAGTAACCTAAGGACTATTTGGTACGGAGAAAGCAATAAACAGAAGATGATAGACAGTAGAAAATGACAGACGATTATCTGCCTTATCCCCAAATCTTTGTAATCTTGTCACAGCAGACGAGTAGCATAAGACAAGAAATTGACAGACAATCTGGCAAGGAATAAGACATTGCAATTTCTTGCAAGCTTAGCACCTGAATCTTTGTAACATTTTGATAAAGCAGTTTTGTAGCCTAAGACTGGGAGTTGATTAAGGATTTGATAGAATAAAAAATGGTGGCCATTTTCCCAAAATACAATCAATAAACTTTAAAATGGACTGCAGAGAGTGATTTACATTGTTGGCAGTTTGGTAAAGTAGAATCTGATAGTCAATTTGGTACCCTGCAAAAGTTGTGCAATCTGTTATAGCGGGAACAGACAGTTTGGTGCAGCAGAAACTGATGGACAGTCTGGTAATGTAGACATTACTATCGGCAGTCGGGTACAGAAGAAATACATGTGATGGCATTGATATTGGCCTAGCCCTTGAAGTGTGATCAGACAGATGGGTGGGCTTAGGTTAATGGCTACACAGGCTCCAAGGAGCTGTAGCTGATCACAGCCGCTACTGATTCATACTCCCTTCAAAAAGCACCACTGCGGTGGTATGCAAATAGTCCAGGGATATTAATGTAACCCATTCCACCGAGATGTTGGAGTCGTCTGCAGAGAGCATTAACTGTCTGGAATTCCAGCATGTTTCTGTCAGTGATTCATCTTTCTGGGAAAAAAAAGTTCAGAATGACTGTCATTTGTGAATTACACACAATCTCAGTCACAGCATTTCAAATTCAGTTAAATCAAATGTAAATAGACATGTTGTGCATAGACCCAGCACAACTATTGACTTCAAAATTCAACATTGAGGCATATCAGATTTACATAATATTTGTAGTAACCATTTCTGATTTATAAAAGTCCAAGTACAATCATCATGTTTCAAAAAAGCATGCTATAGTGTACACAGATACCAATCCACCTGAAAAGTCCATTTGTAGCAATACAAGAACTCTTTAGGCCACACCAATTTAATTTGTTGGTTCTCGGATTTTTTCAGAAAAAATATGAAGCAACAGGGCGAAAAAAAACAAAACAGGTCTAGGCATCCTATTATAGGCTTAAATGCTACAAAATGAGCCATTAAGTCAACACAAAAGGCTGGGTTAAAATTTAAACATTGAATTTTGAACTTTTAATCAAACCACTGCAATGATAGATGGGAAAACTGTAACAACTAGGAAGAAAAGGACTTTCCTCAACTGTTGGGGGCAAAACATAAGCATTTTTCATTCGATCAGTTGATTCAGAACCAGAATCAATTTTTTTTTTTTTGCAAATCAGAAAAAAACGAAGAGGCGAATCCGAGAACCAACAAATTAAATTGGTGTGGCCTTAGACTGAAATGTTTTTCATGCATGACAATGCATCTATTTCTCCTGCATTAGTGTTAATAAAAAGAAGTGCTTGTCACCCATGTGTGAAATTTCTGTTTTCCACCTACTGTATCATTACTGGAAGACTGAAGAGATTTCTTCAATATATCAGATGCAGAGCAGCTTAATGTTGCTAGGCGAACTGAATGGCACCCTGGATGGTCATTCACTCGCCCACCATGATGTACTATTGATGCAAAAGCAGCTTTACGTGTCGTAGAAAAGGAAAAGCAAGGTCTATCATGGGATTTCCTGCCTTTTCCTAGTGTCGTACAGATGGTTCCAGTGGCGAAATCATGCAGATCTACAGCAGCATTATTTGACAGCTTTGAGAAAGTGACTTGTACGTGTGCTAAGAAGGGGGTTGAAAGACTATCTAAAAACAACGTCAATGAAATGCTACAGTCCCTGAAAATAGTCCAATGTGATAGGCATTATTCAATGAGCAATGATGTTTGGACAAAAAATACACTTTTCTGATGTTAGGAAATATCAACTGTAGCAAATCATCCAATTTTTCATTTCTGCAGCCGGTTAATGCTGCTAGTGATGTTTTTTTTTTGAAAGCTCTAAATCCTTTGCTTGAGTTTACTTCTCTTAGAAAATTCAGTTGCCATTGTGCAATGTACTTTTCCAAAATTGCTTTTAAGACATTTTTCCAATTAAATATGATAGATATGTCCAAAATTTGCCTCAAGGCTGCTCTGTAGAACCCCTTTCATATCACCACAGAAAGGTCAGGTCATTGCCACACAGGAGGCTGTCAAAGGGAAGTATTGTATATTGATAGAAGCAGAGTTTGCTTGAAATCACATTGATTACATGTCAGGAAAAATTGAAAGAAGTTGACTTCCTTGAACCCTGCGAAATCCTCCCGATCAATCAAAGTCTCTGCCTTTACAAGAAGAACATGGATAGGGCAATAAGCCTGGGCTCTGCTGTTCAAAGAATTTGCTAACATACAACAAATCAGCTCTCATGCTTTCAGATTCATCAGGTCTTTCAACATCATTCAATATGGCTTTCATCAACACTATCCCTGAAGTACAGATTTGTTACAGTACCATATTCAAAATGCAGTGTAACTAATTCTACACTGCAGATGATACTAGCATGTTTTAAAACATGCTTGTCATCTCATTGAGAAAGTTAGCTTCAGAGAATTCTAAAGGTTTAATACCATGGTTACAATCATGCTATAGCCAAGAAATAGCAATAAACATCACCAGTCACATGCTCAATTGCTCATATTTTTCTGTCCTTTTCATCTTTCCCCCAACATAACAATTGGAATTTGATTTCTCCCACTGGGCATGAATGATTTAGACTGGTCATAAATTCCCGTCTGTTCTAGAAAAGGGGGTAATCACTTTTGTTACACATAGAACACAAAACAGGCCGTAAAGTGTTGAACATCAAGAATTTATTGCATAAGAAAAGGCAGATAATGATGGTTTTGGTCTGTGGGGGCTTCATTTGTGAAGTCAAAATGGTACCATAATTGTTTTCATGCCCTTGCTAGCAGTTATCCGTACTTTATGAGTTTGAATATTTTTTGGATTTATTAGGCAGCAAATTACCTTCAGGTTAGCTGCAATTCTGTGATACCGGTGGGTAGTATAATGAATGTAATCCTTTATTTTATTGCATTTTATAGTTCTGAAGATGGAACTTAAATAATAAGGCACTTGATAGCTGATGGGACATAATAATATCACATGAGAATAGTCTTTCTGTTTTTGATACCTCTTGTTGCTAAGTAATTGTCAGAACCACGGGACGCCTTGTCTAATATTTGATCTTTTTATTTGTCTTTTTGTTATGCTCCTTGAGAATACTGATCCCTTTTGTCATTGGGAGTGGTAGAGTTCTAACCTTCTTCCTAATATGGGCCAGGCCTCGAAATTAACTTTTTTCACTATTGTCCCAGAATTGTCCTGAACATAGATTTCAATTGTCCCGAACTGAAGATGGACTGTCCCAGCCTGCTTTTCAGGAAATAAGTTGATGACAAAAATAAGAAAACAACAACTGAATTTGTACAACTTGAAGTCCACTTTATTAGTAAATGTAGGGAAATACATGATAATATCATGGGCATGGCACCCGTCCCTGATATTTGGAATCCCTGATTGGTCAAATTTAAATGTTTGTCAGAGTATTATATATTTATAGGCTGCCAGCAGTCTGCAGCAGGATGGATGGATCGCGTTCCCAAATGACGTGGATGGTCTTAGAATTTTCCAATTGCCCCAAAATTGTCCCGAAACGTAATTTGAATTGTCCCAAGCTGAAAATTTAGTGTCATTTGACACTGGGACAATGTTAATTTCGAGCCCTGTGGGCTTATTGGTTTTACCTTTATAGCTGATGCGTCAGCAGGGAGTGAGATATACACACATTTACACAACATAAGTGGGATCATGAGATGTGAACTTTTCTGCTTACTCTGTACATTTGGGAATGATCGTTGACTTCTTCTCGGTGACAAATGTATTAATTTAGGTCAGCTTGTGATTATTTCATTGAGATAATGATCCCCCAGGGGTACTTGGGTCTCTTTTATTAGCACTGGTAATGAGCAAATGGTGCCTAGTTTACAAGTCGCATTAGTCAATGTCACTTTGTGACATATTGATGCTTGGACTGTAGCCATTAATGCTTTGATTGTAGTAACTTGCCGACAGACGTGAGCTGCGTATGCGATATGCTGTTGGTAGGCTACAGGTAATCACTGTTATTGGAATACAGCCAGGTAATTTTGTCGTGTTGTGCAAAACAAGGTATGCAACTCATCAGTGTTGCATAATGAGAGTAAAATACACCTTATGTGTCTGAAACACAACTAATGCCTTGAACTACCCTTGTTACCCCTGTATATTTTGAAAGTCAATTTTTAATGGTATGGTCTAAAGAACTCATCCATAATGCATAATGTAATTGCCCTGGTTGATAAGGTCTTTGCCTGTATTTCTATTCAATTAGAAGGTCTGAGATCTTCAAAGAGAACTGCTATTATTCATATAATGGTCATAGGATTGGGGATGTCTCTTCAAAGTACTAGCAAAAGGTTGTTATGGTTAACAACTACAGCTGTAATTTTGTTACCATTTCCGTTGCTTGATTTGAATCCCACGCCTTCTGCCCTGTCCAAGGTACTGAAACTGAACCAGCAAAACTTCTACGGCCTCCTCAGAATAAAAACAAGTTGATGTACAAAAAATGCATGCTGTATTACTCAAGCACAGTAGCTCGTCTATTACCCCTTCAATGTTTGTGAACAGCTAAAATGCAGCTGGCTCAGAAGATCACTATAAAGCAGTTGTATAATTGGTTATGGACGGCAAATCCACTGATCCACACCGTGCCCATCACTATTTCCAGTCCTAAAGGTTTTATCGCTTTTCCAATGCACCGTAGGAGCTTCAGAAGCTTTGCAAGGGCTCTTGTTTGAGGAGAGGTTGCAATTTCATGGCAATTTTATAGTATTTTAGGTGCCAGTAATCTTCTCTAGTGGTTCAAATGAGTTTTACATTAGAGAGGAAGTAATCTCGGGTAATATTTGGGTACTTGGTATATTTTCAAAGTAGCAATAATGCTCACTGGTCTGGAGTGTATCTCGTTCTCAAAGTTTATTACCCTTTACAAAATACTCCCACAAAGAACAGTGCAGTAAGTATGGCTTTCAGGGTAGGCAATGCAGATCAATCTCTCTGTCAAATTTTGCAGCGGTATAGTGTCTTACTGCTTGACTACACTCTGAAGTAATAATAATTCATAACCTTTAGTATGGAGCCTACAGGTGGCTCTGGTCCTGGTGCATTGAGAAGGAAGTATGTCAGCATGATGAGATTTTCATAATAATATAAATGCCAGAGGGGAGGCAGGAAATGATGTCCCACTGCCACCATTATAGCAGAACTTTCTGTCATTGCCCCTTCCTTTTTTATGTCCCTACCCCTCGCAGGCTATAAGGAGGCACTAGCAGCTCAAGTTATGGTGATATGATGCATATATCATGACGAAGAATGTGGGTTAATGGCTTTTGAAATTGGATGAGGAAGATTTATTCCAGCCCGTACCTGACCCATAGACACTGTCTTGTCAATAGGCATCTCCACGCTGAGCTATCATGATGGAAATGACTCAGGCAGGAGGGAATAACTAGGCTGTCAGTCCATCCATACACGGGCAGTTTGGGCACTTATTGGTTTGCCAATAGTTGGGGAAGAGTTGATGGAGTAGGAAGGAGGAGGACGATTGTTGTTGGTGACCCGTGACAGCCAGGTCCCACCAGGGAAACCTGAACCAGAATACTATGATGGAGAATGACTGGGAAGTCAAAAGTTCAACATACAGTAGGGAATACGTGTACCTACTAGACTGTCTCTACTGGTGTTAGATGAGTAGCTTCAATTTTTTTCTACCAAGTTATGGTTAACTAGCAAAAGAGTGAGTAAGGGGTTGATACATGTAGTGGTGTAAGATGGTATAAGATTTTCGATAATTCTGATGCCAGCCAGATGCTTGAAGGGAAATCTGAACCAGAATACCATTATTTATTATTTTTGTTTGTTTGTTCTGCATAACTGGTAAACTGCCTTCAGGCATAACACACCAGTTTTGTACATGTACAAATGTAAGTACAAGCTGTGTAAGACCAGACTGTTTCATGTACTGTGTAGGTTTGAACCACTCACACTGAGAAGGACTACTCTTTTCGATAAGTGTGGTGGGATCTTTAACGTGAGGTGGGGTGTGGCTCTCCCCAAACACGGGACCTCAATTTAACGTTCTAACCAAAGCTACAATGTAGGTACTTATTTCCACCTGAGTGAAGAAAGTTGTGTAAAGTGCCTTTCCCAAGGGCACAAGATCGCTGACATGGCAGGATTTGAACCCGGTACCTCTTGGTATCTAGCCGAACACGCTACCAATTACCTCACACTACCCCACTATAATAGATAATAGAGAATTAGGATAGTAGGAAGTCAAATGTCCAACACACACTCAGTAGGTAATACATGTACTTCGTGGTTTCTACTGGTTTCAGATGAGAATGTTTGTGTTTTTGTCTAAAAAGTTATGTTTAATATGGTATGGTGTTTTAGAGAGATATTTCAAAACAGTTTTATACAATGTACAAACTCCTACCACCAAACAGACTGTGGTATGTAGAGAAATCAGGAAGCTATCTTTGTATGAAATATAAAACAGAGCGCTTTTCACTGCCTCACAATCACATAATGACATTTACTATTTGCTGAAACATTGTACATGTAATAGGAGATGGATGGGAGCACAGATCCCTGGTAGGGGTTAGAGCAAATGGATAGATCAGTGGGCCTGCCAGTGGTGCCAGGTCCCAATTCTCCAGGCAATAACCTTGTAGTATACACCGAAGGTCAGAACATATTGTGTAATAAATGTCTCTGGAACACTACATTAGCATCATATAGCCATAGACCTTGAACTACTGGCACTGGGGGATTCCAGGCCACTCTTCAGCAGAACTTCTATAAGTAGTTCCATTCAAATTGACCAGATAAGGCATTCTTCATGTTCAAGTATAAACACCTGAATGACATACCCAAAGCCTGACATAACACTGAGGGAGATGGGGTCTTGTGGTCCCATGACTTGGGCATCAGCCTTTGAGAATATGAAATATAGCAGTCCACGCCGGGGTCAGAAGAGGTTTTATTCAAAGGAAAACCTGCTTTGATGTTGAGTCTTCCCTGTGGGCGGGACGTGGATACATGTAGCAGTTTTTCTGCATTATGAGAAGCATAGTCCTCATTCATAGATCTCAGCCCATATATAAAGAACATCAATGTACTTTCAATATTATAAGAAATTTTATGACTCATTGCTAAGATTCATGGTGTGTAATTTTTAAAAAGGATCTCAAGAACTTGAACAAAAAAAAAAATCAGAAGTTTTCAGACAGATTCTTTATGTTGGTGCTGAAATGCCTTCCAATGCCTGTACCATTGAATAGTTTTAGCCCCTTTTTGAAGAAACAAGAAATTGAAGATTTCAGACTTAGAAAAGTGTGCGATCTTTGACTTCCTGAATTCCCCCACCTGGATCACTTATTCTATCTGGCTCCTGGCCAGATTCTTCAGACCAGTTCTGAAATGCCTTCCAATGACTGTACCATTGAACAGTTTCAGCCCGTTTATGAAGAAACAAGAAATCAAAGATTTCAGACTTAGGAAAGTGTGCAATCTTTGGCTTCCTGAATTCCCCCATGTGGACCACTTACTCCAGCTGGCACCTGGCCAGATTCTTCAGGCCAGTGCTGAAATGCCTTTCAACGACTATACCATTGAACAGTTTCTGTCTCTACGTGAAGAAACAAAAAATCAAAGATTTCAGACGTAGGGAGGTGTGCAGTCCTTGCTTCCTGGATTCTCCCACATTGACTACTAATTCCTGCTGGCTTCTGAACAGATTTTGAGACCTTCATGCTCATCCAATTTCCAGTGTCTGAAGGCTTTTCCTGTCATTCTGCCAATCAATCTTTCCCATGCTGTCAACCTACTCTGTCTGGACAAACAGTTACACAAACCCACAGCTCAGCCACCCAAAACAATACTTCCCTACACTGTGCTGAAATGCCTTCCATTGCTAAAACTATCTTTAAATCATTACGACCTCTTGTCAGAAACAGATTGTTAAAAATTTGTGCCATTATTGTTTCTAAAGGGCATGCCACAACCATACAAACAAGGCTGTAGTGTTTGGTGTCACAATTGGTGAACTGTGTGGTAGTACAAAAAATTGTTTGAGTCCTGGAATTTGCTAAAGTTCAGGACATTCTGCATATAAATTGACAAATATTGCAATGATTTATCTTTCAAGTGGTACTGATGAAAACGTTCTGTCAACATTACGCCCTGTATAGTTTTTAGGACTCACAGTTATTTGGGCAGGCCTCGGCAGGAGGTACAACTATTTGGTAAAAGGTCTGTGAAATGTCAGGCAGCTCTTGCTTCCTACTTCAGGGAGAGGATGTCCTTTTGATGTGCTCCCAGAAGTGTACCCTGTGAAAGTCAGATAATGGACCAGAATGTTCCCTGCGAGGTAGTTTGCGCTTTCCATACCAAAGGAAAGGCTGATTTGAAATGAAGCAGTCGCAGGACCACTTTGTGGGATATAAAAAAGTTCAGTGATAATGTTGCCAGGAGAGAGCTTTGAGGTGATTCATAGAACACTTCAAATACATGAATTGTTATCAGTATTTCCCTACAGTCAGAGCCTGCGAGTTTGATGGCCCATTTCTGCTCTCAAGGACAGTGAGTTCATATATATACGGGGACTCTTAATGGAATAATGTGGATAATAACGGCCATGAAGGTACCTTCAGGAGGATTGGACTTTTTGGCACAGAAAGAGAAGCCAAAGCTGCATGTTGAATTTAGATGATCTGGCATAACTGGAGGTCAGTAGGCATCCAAGCAGCCTGTAATTTTTTATCATGTAGAGGTATCTGGACATATACACCTGCTAGATATTAATTTTGTGGTAAATTTTGCTTCAGTTATTCTAAACTCATATCATAATTGTTGACAGTTTTTTTACTTATCCATCAAGTGGTATTTTTATCACAGAATTTAGTAGAAATGACTTGACTGTTGAAGCTTAAATTAGATGTGTTGGTCTATGATGATTTTCCCATGCCATGAAGTTTGTAAGATACTGAATTAACCCACAGCCAGATAGCATTTTCATCAGATGCAAAATTTTGCCCCCAAAAAGTGCAGACAACATGCTTGTCAATTCTCCTGTGGCTGCAAATGGCACTCTTGGGGAGACAGTAGATTTCTAAATGGTGTCAGAATGCAACATGATTGTATATTTATTACAGTAATAAATCATCATGTTGGTTTGATTTATTGAGGACCAAAATAGGTCAAGGTTGCATATAAACATCATAATATTATGTCCAAACTACTGGATCAATGATGATATGGTACATGCCAACCAAGAATATAATTGATCATGCAAGTCATACTACTGTTTAGCCGTACTACATATTGTACAAAGGACATTATGCACAGATAATGTCCTTGATTGTACATTGTAGTTGCATTGCTTAATTGGCTTTTCAAGGCTTGAAAAAGTACTATGTTTATCCTAATATTATGATCCATAGTCGATCCATATCATTGCTTAGATTTTCATAACCCTGCAGCAATTTCCACTCAGAAGTCGGCAGTCTTCATGTGTTTTATTTAGTTTATATGGCCATGGATGATACACATTCCAAGTAACTAAAGAAGTTCAATATGTGAAAGTCATAGCCTACATTTGTGTTTACATAACTCATCTGCTGTGCCAGAGTGCACAGCTAGCATGGCTGTCAGATTTACTCTTGCTGTCATGCAAGACAAAAACATGCTATCCATTTTGCTTTGTCATCCTTGTGTTATGGTTTTAAACTGTTTTGCTATTTGTCACACAAGGATACTTCAATCATTTTTTATATTTCAGTCCATACCATGGTATGGATGAAATATATTGTGTTCTCTCATGTTTCTTCTCCTCCTTCTCCTTCCAAACAGTCAAAGGGATTCAACTCCGCCATCATTCAGCCAAATGACTTGAAATTTGGCATGGAGGTAGAGTGGGCCAATACCCCCAGGCGTTTTTTTCATTTTTTTTTATACATGCCTTTGAAAAATTTTTATGAAGGTTTTTTGGGGCATTTTTCGCCAAAAAATGGATTTTTGGATCCTGAGCCCTGGTTTTACAACCAAATGATCTGAAATTCGGTATAAGGGTACTTTGAACATGCGTCTACAGAATAGCAGTCACATATTTGGCATACACCACTTCCAAATGACTCATTTGGGGGACTTTAATGGCTATTTTCAGCAAAAAAAGGGCCAAAAGTGCTATACCCGTGGAATAGTCCACTTTTGCATGGGAGGGAGATGGACTGAAATATGCTGTATTTGCTCCCAAGCAAATGTCGGCTTCTCTAGTTTTCAATAAATTTTCCAGACTATGCTACACCAGAATTTCCAGAAATCAGTAATTTTCAGATTTTATCATACATCAAACTTAGCTGATTCAAAGATTACCTGAAGCATGGTAGATGCTAGTAGAGGATAATATATAGGTTTATTGCAAATTCCTGCCTGAAGGCTAGTTGCAAATAACTAAGATAAAAGAACATTGAAACAGGGTACAAAATAACTTCAAAATCTACATAATAACACAAGATAATTGTCTAAAACTAAAGCTATGTATAAAACTACATCTGAAGGGTTTGACTTCTCTACAATAAATGCGAGTACTGATCAACCGACTTTATAGTATATTCTAGACCAGTAACAATGTGCAGAGTTGTTTCATTTTGTAGTCAGATCTCATAGTGCCCAAATCTAATGCATGTCTTTGATGTAATTACCTCTGACGTAAAATATTAGCCAAGCTGTGGCATTTCCCCCTGAAATTCTGACGGGAATGCCGCTCTGTTCTGTTCCAGCTCAGAATAATAAAGTTACCGGATCCTCATTCAAAGTGCAGTTGAAGGATGGAGCCTGCCTCCATTCTTCAACATCCTCCCTTGAGAGAGGAGTCGGAGCAGACTGAAAGAACTTAATAATGGTTGCGGCGTGCAGGGTGACATTGTTAGCTTTCAATATGGTGAGGCTGTATAGGAACATGTCGATCTAGATATGGACTCGCAGTGCGATTGACAAAAGGACGACAACAACTCAAAGTCATTAGTAAGACAGGCCTGACTAATTTGATTATAGAATGTAATATTCTCGTGGCGCAAAATTAATTGCCCTTGAATGTCAGGTTTAGTGACATTGAAAGGCTTTCAGAAGTATCTTCAAGTTGGCATCTGGAAGTTATTTTTCTGGATGACAGGTTTTTGTCAGTTTTTCTTCTTTTTATGCAAACCAAGATGGATAAAAAGTCATATACACTACCTGGGTAGGCTTGAAAAATTTGTACACAGTAGTTGTTATTTAAGGCCATGTTGATTTTATTATATGGATGACATCCTCTGGGAACCCCAAAACTGATGCAAGCTTGCGAATAACAAAAAAGTTTGGCAAAAAATAGTTGCCTTCATTTTGAAATCTTGGTATGGTGAATAATAGACTCTTCATTTTTTATTCCTTCACATTTTCTTCTTGTCCTTTGGAATGGATTTTGGCATTCTGCGACATTATTAAATTATTGATAAATTATTGTTTTCCAATATTTCTATTTCAATTTACTGCATACATTTGCTCAGTTTGCAGCTTCTTTATATGATTTACATATATGGTTAAATTTTTTTTTTTGAAACAGACAAAACTTCATGTGCGCTCTGATATCGTCCATATAATCAAATTAATATGGCCTAATTAGAAATAACAAGTACTGCCAAAAGTGATGATAACCAGCTGCCACATTTGCAATATGCTAATTTATATTGCAACACAGCCAAAACTACACTGTTACATTCAAATGACAACTTGAAGTTATAGTTCTGCACCCTGACTTTTCAATAAACGTTAGTTCCTACATACATGTACATGTACCACATCACACAAATAAAACATGCCCTAAGTCACCTAATATTTCTAGTAAGGATGGTGAAAGAAATAACAGGATTTCAAATAGTTGTATAAGATTGTACTACTGTATTGGGAAATTCAAGTTTACTTTTGACAAACACCTTGGGGCTGGAAGTTTGATATTGGGAAAACCATGCCCATGTGACTGGGTATAATATACTACAGGAATATGACAGCTGCTTTTCTGTTGGCTACTTTAATATACCTGAAAATTCAATATTCTATTATAAGCTCACAGTACCATGACATTTGAAAATGGAAGTCAATACTGCACTGTATATAGAATATGGATTACATAGTTCAAAAGACTGTTTATTCTCTTGGGATGTACATTTGTAATGCATTGGCTTCACTTTTAACTTAGCAATTATGCATTTCAAGTAAAGAAGAGAATTGTGATTATTTATAAAGAAACTTTTTTTTTACATTGTTAGTCATTTTCCAGAATACCAGCCAGTTCAGAATCTGTAGATTTTGAAAACTATATCATTTTCCAATCACATCATTCATTGAAAAAAGTCTGGTAACAGAATCAGTTTTACACAGTTAACAATTCTGTTAGACTCCTCTTGGTGACATTTACTATTTTCTTGCAGTTCTTAGCTAGTTCTTATTAGCTAGTTGTCATATACAATCTACAGGCATGTAATCTGTTAAACTCACCATGCTGTCTTGTATTGAAAGTGTAATAACAACAGAAAATCATCACAATGATCAGCTTGCAATAAACATCAATTTTGCAGAGCTTCATGCCTCATGCCAAAGGCAATACCATGACCTATTTGATTGGAAACTGGCAGCTTTGATATCAAGACATTGAAATTCCGCCGCCACACTTGAGGTGCATATATAAGCAGCCATGTGCCGTCATCAATCACTGAACGACGGAGAAATCCATAGGAGAATTTGCTGCCGATTATAAGGGATGGTGAGTGGAAAACTAGATGTGGCTGCTGGGACTTTACCTACACCGAGGTGGCGGATATATAACACTACAGATGTGTGGGAAGAGTGACAGGTGATGTTTAGATGCAGTCATTTTGTTTCTGCTGGTATCATTGCAATTAATGGAGAAAGTGGTGGTATTTTTAGGACGCTTTATTATGGTCCATTCATATTGTTGCAACGATGTGGATATGATGCAGTGCATGTCTATCTTCTGCCATGTATCTTCTGAAATCAGAGCTTGGTTAGTGCTGGGAAGGTAGAGCACTAGCTGCAGCTGTCTACAATACAATGTTTATCCTACATTATACCGGTAGTAACAATACATAGTCCTTAGTTACTTGCAAAGAATTCCAGCTTGATAAGTCTTGTTAACTATATTCTGTAATTAGGCAAGCTTATGGCGCTCTAAGAGTATTTTCTATAGGTTGTCACCACCCTATGTTAATGGGGATATAACTAAGAATAAGTTGTTGCACCCTGTGGTTGAAAGTTTTATCCCTTTGTCTCTATCAGATATGTTGGGCTTACTAGCTTTATGTACAAAATGTACTAGATACTGTCAAAACTTATTAGTAGTACATCATCCTAATGCTCATTATTCTTAGATCTAGAAACAAATGTACAATTTTAAGAAAAAGAATTTTTTGTAAGACATGTACAATGTAGATGACACAAACCCATATAAAAACCATCATCAAACTCTTTCTGTTATATCTTGATGTCAAACATAGCTTTTAAATTAAAATGCTGCATGTAGCTTCAAGAGATATCCTTTCAAGAATTAGGCACTGCTCCTGATGCAGGGAAGGCCTTGCCAGAACCAGTACTGAAATACGTGACAGAAATCCAATCTTCAAACCGACAGACCGTACAATGTTTTCTCCACCAATTTGGCTTCCAACAACCCAATTCAGAAGCAGACAGTAGTCGCTGTGGTAGTCGCCCGCAGTACGTGTCCAGTGTCACTCCAACGGAAAGCCTCTGGCATCTATCTCCCTCCCACTTACAACCAGGTCTGGTAGAGTGCAGCTGGGGGTTAATACCGTTTCTTGTCAGAGAAATGCTGAGTAGGAAGGTGGGAATACGGCAAGTCCTTTATTCATGAGGAGGGGTACAGGTGCCAGCAGCTAGAATGTATGACAGAGTGGGGGCAGGGAAGGTGAGGTGCTAAGATTCTGCCAATTATCCACTTCGTTTTCAGAAATCAGAAACAAAAGACCCAAGACTGCAGGCAGTAGGAGCTGTTATGGCAGAGTTACCATTGCTGATGCTAGGATGGTTTACTATGCCCAGACATGTGCAAATTGAGGCCATAGAAATATCGGTAGAGGTACCAATGAAAAACTAATAAAGGTTGTTAGATCACTTCAGCAATAGCCTTCTTTGTTCAGTTTTGAACTGTATCCACCCAAGCTTAACGTAATTAAATGCTAACTTACACATCAATCTATGCTACAGTCGCATCACAAAGCTTGCAAGTAAAACAGGATTTACTTAAAAGTCATGGTAAGTCACGAAGGAGATATTGATGAGGGCCGGGCAGATGAACCATGGTATTACTTCTGTTCTTTAGTGCCTGGTTGCCAGACCTCATTAAAAAGGGTCAGTTGAAAAGTTAAGCCATAGGTGCTGTGTGCCACTAGAATCAACCATATGTATATCAAAGTATCGATCAGCCCCTCAAAAGAACAGGATATACGCTTGCAAGCAAACCAGGTTTAAACTTAAAAACACCCAAAATATTTCCTGTTATACAAGATTTACAACGTCTGATCAGCAATCCAATTAAGACGATGTTTCATCAAAAGTTTTTCAGGAAACGAGGGAACTTTACAGCCAGCCCAAATTAAATCAAGCATTCACCTGTCTCATGTGGGCCCAATAACAGGCTCGAGGAACCCACTGATGTTGTCATTAGAAATTCACGATGTGGAAAAAACAATGATTGAGGTAGACAGGTTGGCAACAGACTGGACTTAATTGGGTTAGTGGGACGTGAGGCGAAGTTTCCTCCTTTTGTTGGTAAGTATACGAGAGGTGTTCTGGAAACTTAGGCTTTTCTTTGTTGAATCTCGGGTGGTTTTTCCATATTTGATAATGAGATTAGTGTCTGGGTTCCATGATCATAATCAGTTTCCATTATTCATATTAATGTGTCTTTGTGAATGGAACTAATCTAGTTCCTAAATGGTTTTTCTGATTAAACTCTGCTCAGAGCCATACCATTTCATCATCAAATTTTTAATATCCTTGTCTAGTAACTTGGCTAGTAACTTAAAGTTAGAACTTCAAAGAAGGCAGGAAGACAATAACGCTGATGTGTCTATAGACCACACTGCATTTTGTATAAGTTTAACTGAGAATACTACATATTTTGTAACAGTGTAACTCATGTAGGATATTTCAGACTTCACAATCAATTTCTTCTCTTCCAGCCAGCTGTGAATGGATAATTATATGTTGAGTCTTGGAGACCAATTTGTACATTGTAGAGGACTGGCATTGACTTTGTAGACAATGATACATTGTGAAAACAGAAGACCCCTAGGCTGCACCATCAACCAGCTTAGTTAGTTACATGTATCCTCTTCCACTGCTTGAAAGCTGTCTTCTTTTTGCATTCATGACCAATCTGAGAGTATTGATATTCTAGAATCTTCATGATCAAATTAGTCAGCATCAAGTCTGGTGTGTACTGACCAAGCACTGTCATTAAAAAAAAAAAAATTCCATTTCTGAGTGCTGTTTGGAATGACTTTGTGTTATACAGATATGGCATGACTGAGAAATATGACATTGTGTCCCAACCTACAAATTTTGTAGCCATGCCTAGTTATGTAGCACACACTTGAAATAACCTGTCATTACTTTGGATGGCACAATGAAGCCAACATCATTAGGCTACACCAATTTGATTTGTTGGTTCTTGGATTTTTTCAGAAAAAATATGAAGCGACAGGGCGAAGAAACTAAAAAAAACCCCAGCTCTAGGCATTCTATTATAGCCCAAAATGCTTCAATTATAGGACCCATATGCATGAAGTCAACACAAAAAGCCAGGTTAAACTTTAAACAATAAATTTTGAACTTTTAATCAAACCACTGCATTGATAGATGGAAAAACTGTTGTGTACAGTAACAACTAGGAAGAAAAGGACTTTCCTCAACTGTTGGGGGCAAAATATGAGCATTTTTAGTTGATTCATAACCAGAATCTTTTTTTTTTTTTGCAAATCAGAAAAAAATGAAGCGGGCAAATCTGAGAACCAACAAATTAAATTTACATGACGTCAGTAGGAAGGTTATCCGTCTAAGCCTATCTACCTACTGTAGTGCAAGACTCCAGGATAACTGTGTCAAAGTATCAGAGCTGACAAAAAAGCAGTTAAGTTTAGAATTGATATCACACATGCATATCGTGTACAATGCCATAACTAGATGTATGTCACTTTGTGATGTAAGTAATTCTAAATAGAGCTTCAGATATTTCCAACATGATTGCCTCATCTCTTCCTGGCATTGTGCCATCAATCAGTCAGCTGCTTGACTGCTATTGGCCACAGCTTGGGAGGGCAGTTCCATTCTAGGACCTTGGGGGAAGAGGGAAATTACCGTGTAGTGAATTAAAGTAATTTCATTCCAATAGCAAGCATGTCAACTCAACCTTTCTTCAGCAGCTAGACATTGAAGAATACAGGACACATACAACTATAGTGCTGTGTAGTACTACCTAAGCCCAAGTTCAGGTCCAGCATATACAAAATATCGGACATCTCAGTGAACATTTCCCAACAAAAAATTGGCATCTTTACCGCAAAATTTTTCAGCAAGCACTGCAATAGCAGGGTTTAGAAGCAAGATATGTTGTTTGCGGAGCACGTCGGGGCAAAACTGTGGCCACGTAATTTACATGTACAATGCCCAATGGCAATGTATTCTTCATTTTGCATTGCAAATTTTTAAAAGATTTCAGGTTGTTTAGAACAAAAAAAGGAATGTGACATGATTTTTCCAGTTGCAAACATTCAGTTTTTTTTTTATTAATTTGAACCTAGAGTCCGGAACAAGTTTCAACGCACTGGTAACTCACTACTACTTAGAACTTGTTAGTAATACACACTAAGCCTGGCTACATGTAGCTCCATTTCAAGCTATTGTTAAACCCTGTCCTGCCTTCAGGAGGAGTATGTTTCCTCAATTACTCTTTCCAACCAACCATGTCTAGTGTTTTCAGCTGTTGTTTTTTTTTTTACACATACACAGCATTCAGCGATAGTTTACGTCATCCAGAATACAGCAGAGCTCATCATTGCACGTACATGTTCCAGTCTTGACTTCCTAAAATGAAATGGCCCTCGCTCCAACTTCTGGTTCCGCCCACCTTCCCTTTTTACATCCCCTACTGATGAAAAGCACCTCAGGGTCCGGCTTATTTTGCCAGGGTCTGTAGGACTTCTAGAGGTGATCGTCCACAATTCATCAAGGAATATTACATGCCACCCAGGTCTCAAATTAGAATGAAGTTGAATCCAATTTCCGGCTAGTGGCACCAAGGACCTCCAGAGGGCTTTCAATTTGTGCTCCTGACAAGCATAGTTTGTGTCTCTTGTCGTAGCTTTCAATTATCGGTAACAGCTGTGAACAAAAGACTGTGTGAGTTAGCTAGGACAAAATATGGCTTCATTCAGAGAACAAGATTTGCTATCGGTGTAACTTCTCATGCCAGCCGTTTTTGTCAGTCGAGATCATTCCTAAAAGGATAACAGATTGGTAGTGATACTTCAGCCAAAAAAAAGCATGTCATCCTTGGCCAATGTTTATAGGTACTGCTAGAGATGACTGATATTTCAGGGTGAGATGTCAAAGTTACATCATTTGTAGCTCATAGACTGGCATTCTCTGTGAAAGTTTTCAAGGTACTGCAAGATGTGGCTAAGGCCACACCAATTTAATATCTTGGTTAACGGATTTTTCTAGAAAAATAATGGAGCGGGCAGGCGGGAAAAAAAATAAAAATAAAAACTGGCCTAGGCATCCCATCATGGCCCAAAATGGTACGATAGGAGCCATGAAGTCAACACACCAGGCTGGTTCAAAATTTAAACAATGAATTTTGAACTTTTAATGATACCATTGCATTGAAAGATGGAACAACTAGGATGAAAAGGACTGTTTTCAACTGTTCAGGGCAAAATATGAGCATTTTGCAGTTGATTCTGAATTTTTATTTTTATTTACAAATCAGAAAAAAATGAAGCGGGCGAATCCGTTAACCAAGAAATTAAATTGGTGTGGCCTAATGAATGTACTTTTTTTAGTACATCAAGGATATCTTATTTTTGGTTCATGGAATGTGTAAGGCACCTTGCAGATTCTTTTATTCATCTCAGGTGATATATGCTCCTCAAATTGCCTGAAATTATAGGTATGTGATGAAAATGTATTATAATAATTCTTTGTTTTGTCCCTGTGGTATAAGCTGCATACACTATGTGTACTGTAAGTATGCAGTAATGTATTGTCTTTATCTGCCATGCTTCAGGACTGACGTCCTATGATATTTACCTTAAAATGGTTTTACTCAGTATTGAGAAGATGGTTGTAAGCAACTAAAATTAAGATGATTATCATGATAAATTTATTCTAACTAGCAAATGCTCTATTTCTTCCACATATCCAGGATTGGGGATCATTAGGCATGATATACTGTCAACCCATGTTAGAGGGTAAAATCAGGCCATTGACCTTTAAGTTCCCATGGTTATTGGATAGTCCCAACATCGTAAACAGCCCTGCACTTTGCCAGGCAATCATAGCTGGAAATGGATGTAGGTAGCCGCGAAATTGGACCTCAGTAACTGATGGGTTGTCCTTTAACAT
Source organism: Branchiostoma belcheri (assembly GCF_001625305.1). Classification (NCBI taxonomy): domain Eukaryota; kingdom Metazoa; phylum Chordata; class Leptocardii; order Amphioxiformes; family Branchiostomatidae; genus Branchiostoma; species Branchiostoma belcheri. The sequence continues at coordinate 1,908,061 of NW_017804575.1, forward strand.
ACAGATTCACTAAAGTGAAGCGACTCATAGGGTCTATTGCGGCCATGAAACTTAAATAAATGTGATAGCAAATGGAATTGCAGTTTCAAACACTTGGCAGTTTCTGGCGATTGCCATTTGTACTGTATGCACGGACAATCCTCAGTGAAAAGAAGTCACGAGGTACTCTTGTTCAAAGATACTATCTTTTAAACTGAAAATTTGTTGCACCCAGAAAAAAATCTGTATCCAAATTCAGCTTGTCAGTAATCACTGTTACTGTGTAACAGTATTACAATACATAAATACTTCTACCTAAACAGGGAACTTCTCAATACCTTTATGTCATTTACTGTGCAGATGTACATATTTGAACTTGAATTTGTATCTTGACATTGTTCCAAGTTTCTTCCGGTAACCAGGAAATTAGATTTGCAGGGCCAAGCAAAAGCAGGGATTAAATAGTCTTGAAGGCAGGTAGACAAATGGATGGGGCCCGTAAAACTGTATCTGTTTCCAGATCGGCCAGTTACTGCATTTTATGGTTGATTCTAAATGTTTTGTCCCTCCCTATATGGACATCTTAAGCTGGATTTACAGCTTTCTGCCTGGGTTGGTTATCTCTGCTGTTATTCAGGGAAGTTGAAAATCCATTCCTTAATGAGATCTGCCCTTGGGAGCTATTGTTGCTAGAAAATAGAGTCAACCATTCATGACAGGTGGGGGGAAGCTTCATACATGTAGAAAAACCTATAGATATGTTTTAGACATACTAAAACTATGGATAAAACTAAAAGTCAGAATTTTATTTCAATGGTTCGAGTGGTTGGTCGTGAAGAAGGCCTTGACTCTATTTTTTTTTAGGAAATCAGCCAGATTTTCCCCCCAAACAAGCGATTCTATTACTCCGGCCCGGCTAAGGGCAAGGGTCAGTCCTCCTGGGAGATGGAAATAACTGTCCTGCCAGCAAACATTTCATTGAGTGCGGCGAGCCCCTGTGATACAGAAAGCCCTTATGCCAGGAATGCACAAACAGTCTTAGTAGAGATTTAAAGGGGAAATGGCCCTGAATGCAGAAGACAAAGGAGTATGTGGGTGAATAGTAATTCTGCACTCTTGACTCTTGCCAGTAGGTGGGAAATCAGTGGAGGTAGGTGTGACCAGAGGCGTCTCTATAACAGAGGTATGTCTGGGGACCTTACAGTAGTAGTAGTGTGTGGTTACGGACCACACATTTGTCGGTCAATGTTTCCACATGGCGAGTTATACATGTTGTACTGAGGCATGCGAAATGTAAGGATAGATTGTGATGGATACTTCTTAATGATTACATTTATAGGGGAGTTTTTGCATGAAATATTTTGTAGGCTAAACTCTGTGTAAACCGTACTGCAGTTATTGTATTCTTTCATGTGTAGAATATAGGATCTTGTGGTAAAAAGCCCTCCGTATCACATCTACATACAGTGCCACATGCAATTACCATAATGTCTATATATCATATATCAAGGTGGTCTTGTAGGCAAAGGTTGTCACGCCTCCTGTATGCTCTAATATCAACAATGAAGTTTCCATGTAATTTGTGAGCGAGAAGGTGTGGGGTTTCCAATCACTCTCAAATATTGATGGCCTCCTATGACTGTAATATTACAGTCATCCATCATGTGGTATAAAATGTGCTTAGAGTGTTGAACTTTTTGTGATCGAGATATTGACCCGTCTCTTTGCTTTAGACATAATTTGTAACAGAGGCCATACTATTGGAGTTGCTAGCGGCCCTGTATAATATTTAATATCATGGAGCAATATTATAAATGAGCTGTGCTACACAGGAAACATGCAAAATCACACAAAAAAAGTATTTACTTCAATGTTAATTCGTGGGATTCTGAAGTAACAGTCCTTTACTAAAAATGTAGATAGAAATATGAACCTGGCTGTATCAAACTGCCTGTAGTTTTTGTACTGTTTCTTTCAGCAAGAAGATTGGTTTAAAGTGTGAAGATTTTAAAGCCTAGAATACGGGACAAAATCAGAGTTTTACACTGTTCAAGTGTTTGTTGTTGTAGGGGTCCAAATAGGGGGTTTTAACATGTGGAATTCTGCTAGTTTCTGCCACCTGTCCTTGGTGCTGAACCTACAGCTGCTGCCATCAGAGTGGAGAGTTTTGACTGTCACCTATTCATACAATGTACATATTGGCAGGCAATAGGCATAGGCTAATGATTTTTCATAAAAATACCTCTAAAAGTGTCTTTTTGTCAACTGTGGGAAGTGTTGAATACTGATGGCCCCAGCCTGATGATACAATCACAATAACAAACCTCAGATGAACATATTCAATGCCCATGTGGGCCATCCCTAGTGATAAAAGATATTCCCAAGAGGTTAAACCTACCCTTAGTGACAGCTTTAGATCTGCAATTATCATTTTGGTATAAAATGCAATAATTAATCCTGTTTGGTATTCAAGCCTCAGGTGCTAAATCGGGTCCTATTTTCAGGTTAACTACTTGGTAATTTACAGGAGCTTCCGTGCAGACAAATTCTGCCTATTAATCATTGATTATGGACAACAAAGGCAGCCAACTGGCTCAATCATTTACCAGACTATGGATTGCTTCAAAAGTCAATGATCTTTAATGTAAAATTTCTGTGCCCAAATATTAGCTGTCATACCTTGTCTCAGCCATTTTGCTTGACATTATCAAGATAGGAACATTATGCAATTGCATTAGTTTACAAAATATCAAAATTTGCACTGAATATTGATTTTTTGATAAAAAAAACATACAATGGGGGTCTGATCAGGCACACGGATTAAAAGAAACTGTCCTGTATTTGTTTTCTGGTATATTTCCTATATAAATACATGTAGTGTGCATGTGTAGCAGTTATTTGACTATGTCCCTGTTGCCTAACCCCGTAACCAATAACGTTATAGAATTAGTAGCCAAACAGCTACAGCTGACTTCTGTGTGCTAAAAGTCAAGAAACATTGTGTTTTGTTTCCAAAACATCTTGGTAATCATTCTAATTCTGAAGATGTCATCTCAGTTCAAGATTTCTGGGTAAAGAACTTAAAAGATTCTTCAAATACTCAGTATGTGGTTGGGGTGTATAAATTGTCAATGTGGGTACTCCAGCACATCACCCAGCTGTAGTTTACTCATAATACAGCCAAACTGCTCAAATTTTTAGAATATAGATAATCATGGTTTCCTATACCTTTATTCTCTTGACTTGATTAGTTTCTATCAAGAAATTTTAGATGATTAGAAACTGTGCATTTTTTTCATGTTTAGGATAATTGAATTTCTTTAATTTAGGGGCTTCCACATTTAAATTTCCAACTAACTCATGTTTTTCATGTGGGATCATTTTCTTTCCCGATCAACCTTGTTTATATCTAATTGTATAGTGATTGTAATATACTTGCACTGCTGCTTTGACATTTGGAGACAGTAGTATACCCCGCTTTGATAAGTGATTAGGATAAATCTAAAATTCATAGCTCCTGTATCAGCGGATTTACTCTATTGTGATGAATGACTGCTTTGGTGTTGCAAACCTGCCAAGCTACAATTTTCATGCAATCCCTTTACTGGCAGCTATCCACATTAGCAAGGTGTTGAGCATTAGCTATTTCTGTCAGACTTTGCAAAACGAAGGATTCATATTCAGTGACAATTACACACAAGTATAGTCATCTGTCATACTTTGAAACATGCTTCAGATCTCAGAGAATAGCTTAACTGCCTTAGTCTGGGAGAACTCCTTGAATGTTAAAATCCTATACTTGCAAAAGCATAAAAATATACTTTGCTGTATGGTCGTATGAGAACCAGTGGTATTTGCATGTGTGTTTTCTGACTTTACATCCTGTAATGTATGGGCAGACTATCTAAAATCATTGTGATATTGATAAACTATACTGAGGCCACACCAATTTAATTTGTTGGTTCTCGGATTCGCCTCTTCGTTTTTTTCTGATTTGCAAAAAAAAAAAAAAAATTGATTCTGGTCCTGAATCAACTGAAAAATGCTCATGTTTTGCCCCCCAACAGTTCAGGAAAGCCCTTTTCTTCCTAGTTGTTACAGTTTTCCCATCTATCATTGCAGTGCTTTGATTAAAAGTTAAAAATTCAATGTTTAAATTTTAACCCAGCCTTTTGTGTTGACTTCATGGCTCATTTTGTAGCATTTAAGCCTATAATAGGATGCCTAGACATGTTTTTATTTTTATTTTTTTTCGCCCTGTCGCTTCATATTTTTTCTGAAAAAATCCGAGAACCAACAAATTAAATTGGTGTGGCCTGAGTGAAGTTATACATGAATTCAAACTGATGATATCAGAAACACTCCTCTCTCACACATCTCACGTTCACCACTCTGGAAAGCCTGGAAAATGTCAAGTTCGAGGGTCAGTGGGAAGATGGAACCCCTATTTTCAGCTTGACTTACCCCGTGTATTACCTCCCCAACTGGCTACATTGCTGGAATGTGAAGAATATTTCAGCCTCAGGCAACTTATCATGGAGAGGAGCTTATAATTTACTGGATTTCTGAAGCTGCCAAATTCTTTGGAGGACCCTAATTTCTGACATGGAATGAATCAACAGAAGTTTAACCAAGTATAGTCACTCAGAAGGTCATTGGGTTTGTACTTTTTGGGACCGTAATGGCATGTGCATATTCTAAACATTCATTGTACCAGTGTAACTACTGTTTATTTATAAAATGGAGTTCAAACTGACAATTTTTAACTCATGTGATAAATTGAATGTGTGAAAATAAGAAAAAAACAACATTTTTTTAGAATACTATTTGTCTGATGTGATATTTTTAAAAAGTCACTGACAATCAAATGACTTCAATAAAACACGTAGTTAGAAAATTAAATTGTAAAAAGACATAATTACTGCATCAGTAATTAATATGTCTTTTTACAAATTAATATTGTAACTACATGTTTCATGTTTCATGAAAATAATTAAAAATTACTGGTCCAGTAATTATGTCTTTTTACAATTTAATTTTGTAACTACATGCACATATTTATGTTTCATTAAAGTTATTTGGCAGTGACTTTTTAAAAAATATCACATAAGGGCACACCAATTTAATTTTTTGGTTAACGGATTCGCCCGCTTCATTTTTTTCTGGTTTGCAAATAAAAATAAAAATTCAGAATCAACTGCAAAATGCTCATATTTTGCTCTGAACAGTTGAAAACGGTCCTTTTCTTCCTAGTTGTTACAGTTATTCCATCTTTCAATGCAGTGGTATCATTAAAAGTTCAAAATTCATTGTTTAGATTTTGAACCAGCCTGGTGTGTTGACTTCATGGCTCCTATCATACCATTTTGGGCCATAATAGGATGCCTAGGCCTGTTTTTATTTTTTATTTTTTCGCCCGCCCGCTTCATTATTTTTCTAGAAAAATCCGTTAACCAAGAAATTAAATTGGTGTGGCCTAAGACTAAAATGGTTTGAGATAACCTTGAGTGCTTTAAAAATCTCTAGGATTTATTTATTTAAGCAGAGACAATGCTGAGAAACATTTCAAACTGCTCTGACTTTGATGCATGGCGCTGACACTGGTAGTGGTTGTCGAAATCTACAGAGCAAATAACTCTACATTTCCAATATCATATGCCCGAGTCACTCCATTTGTTTTGCACTCCATGTGCAGTTGTGAATCCAATATGTGAGTATTGCTGCATCCCACATCACCTAGGAATGCCAGTAGGGAGGTGGTGGTTGATGATTTCTGTGAAATTGCCAGGCAAAAGCAGCATACATCACCTGTGTGCTGTCTGCAAGATACAAATAGGTGTAATTTTTGGTCTGTGAAAGGGAATCAGAAATTCAATGATACAAATTCCTGTAGGGTTGAAATCGTGAAAAAAATAAATAATTGAATATGCATAAGGCCACACCAATTCAATTTGTTGGTTCTTGGATCCGTCTCTTTATTGTCTTCGTCAGAAGGACTATGAAATTGTCTCGCCGGAGTGTGGGGAACTGCGGATTTTGCGATATAACTCTGGAAGGCAGGATTCGACGTCCATGATTTTTGGCAGGCAGATTACCATTGTTGAGGCCAAATTCAAGTACAAGTTTCGGCTTCGTGGGGGGTCCGTGCGTCACGTTAGTGCACCTTTTGTGTTTGTGGCTTGTTAGCAAAATAACTCAAGTATTTGTAAAATGTTGATTATAATTCTTGGTGTGGTGCTAACTATTGTCGGGACCAAGGTTAAGTTCGTTACTGAGCTTCGTGGGGGGTTTCGTTGTGACTACAGGGGGCATTTTGTTAATTTTTCTTGTGAGCAGGATAACTTTTGTATGTGTGGATGGAAGTTAATGAAATTTGATAGGCATGTTACTGTGGTGATCTCCAAGATTGAGGTCAAAGATGAGAGTCGTGGAGATCGTTATGTCCCCGTAATAGGACCTTTTGTGTTTAGAAATCCCCCACCTACATCTGCTTGGAGACAGCCGACAGCTGGATATAGCCGTTACCGCCGGGGAACCCCATAATGGGATGGGATCAAATGATGTTACATTGAGGGATTGTACTATAACTTCAGCAGGGGGAGGATAGGTTGGACATATGTCAGATTATTTTCTACGGCCACACCAAGTAATTGCTATGGATGACGTCCACTGGAGACCTTAAATCTAATTACCTTAAATTTAAGGCAAGCGCGCAATAAAAACACGAATGGCCGAAAAACGAGATGCCTAGATTTGGAATATACTAACTGTAGAAGTACAAATGTTAGGACACAAAGAACACAAGAAACAAGTCTTCTATTTGTCATAAAGACAAATTAACAAAACAGCAGTAGTCACCCTGTTCTGATTCTTTCCTTTATAACATCTTCTCTTATTATATTTTGCGGCGCTGTCGTGACACTTTCAATACAGTAAGAATTTCTTGAACGTTTTTTTTTTCCAGTAACAGTCCAAACTCAAATAACGTTAGGGGGGGCTAACACGGGTGACGACGCATCTGTATAATCTGTGGCAAACCGTTTCAGGGTGTTTCTGTACCATAAAAATAGTACAGAGATTCTTTTGTTCTTTAGACCAAATTGATTATTAAAAAGAGTGAAGAATACGCATGTTAATTTCTCTAGAACGATGTACCTCTGACGAAGACATGAGATCTCCGACCTCTAGTTTTCTTCTGATTTGCAAAAAAAAAAAGATGCTGGTTCTGAATCAACTCAAAAATGCTCATATTTTGCCCCAGACAGTTGAGGAAAGGCCTTTCCTCCTAGTTGTCACAGTTTTTCCATGATCTAACAATGCAGTGGTTTAATAAAAAATTCAAAATCCATTGTTTATATATACATTGTATTAACCTAGCCTTTTGTGTTGACTTCATGGCTCCTATTGTAGCATTTGCGGCTATAATAGGGCGCCTAGACTGGTTTTATTTTTTTTCGCCCTGTCCCTTCATACTTTTTCTGAACAAATCTGAGAAACAACAAATTAAATTGGTGTGGCCTAGGGTTAAAATCCAGAAAAACAAACTAATTGAATATTCATAGCCTGTCAACATCTGAAAGTATTCAGACACAAGTCTAAGTGAGGTGAAACCTACTAGTAGCTAATTTTGTCACTGTAAATTGGAAGCCAGTGACTGAGGAGGTTGGGATATATCAAAATGTCACTCTCCGCAGGCTTCAAAATGTTGCCCTATACCTCCCAATAAGCTTTGAAAGGATATTGCAAGAGCAGACACTGTGAATTTGATTTTGAATTGGTCATATCCCAAGATTAACTGGAAACCAGGTGAGTTATAGAGAGGACTTAAAGTATTAGACCAATCGTTCTATAGACTATCAGCCCTTGCCTTTGCCTCTGGGGAGATTGTAAAGGGCAGGTTCCTTCTTGACACGGAAACAAAGGCAGCTTACTGTAATCTTCTGTTCCGGCGATGAAAGTATGAAATTGAAAAATCAATGTATGGAACGCTGCTGTGGACTGAACTAGTGCATTGCAGCTGAAATTTCATTTGTTTTCCAATATCTGTGCTGTATATTGCTTCAGGCCTAAATCATACAGTTTTCAGTAAGTAGAGCGGACAAACTTTCCAGGTTTGATCCGGGTATTGAACATGAATGTTTGATTATGCTTTAAGGTTGAAAGAAGAGGCTTTAACTCTAGTTCTTTTTGGAAACTTGGCATCAGATTATTATGCTTGGGGTAGTTTGTAGGAGTCTTAAATTAAAGTCAGTGTTCTCAGGGGTAAGACTGTATGTGACTTTTTTCTTCCTGTTTTCAGTAGCTGTTGAAAAGATGTTAGCAAAAATATTATCATCAACACCATCAAAAAATTATAAGAAATTACATAGCAGAAACAATCTAAGAACTGGTTATAGTGTAATACTGATACTTTGTTTTCCTGTTTTACTGTATTGCAGCATTTATGAGGATTTCAGCTTTGACTGTTCATTGGACAAGGCTGTTGCATCATAACTCAGTGAAAAGAATTTTTCAATTTCTTTCCTGCAAACAAGGAGGTTATATAATAGTCTAGATAAAAACCTGTGCATCACTGTAAAGATGTGCAGGGATGTTGGACAGTCATCAATCATCATGTATCTCACTTGTATCAAACATCATCTTTAGAAAGATGAACATAATCTTTTAAAGCCTTAGAAAGCATCCATCATTATATATTCCATAATATTATGGAATATATAAAACATTTTTTGTAAGTATACGTATAAATGAAATGTATGTGTAGAAAACAATTTTAATCGAAAAGTTTAATGTCCGATGCACACAGTTACTTGTTACATTTTACTTACCTTGCGCCCTCCTCTTAATTATAATGAGATCAAGGGCTGGCCTAGGTGTACTTCAACGAGTCATCTTGTATATATCTGTATATTGAAATAAAGATGATTTTAACCACCAATTGTAAATCATTTGTTTAAAGTACTTCTCATCAGATTATTGCAGTGTACTGTGGATCTTTTATCAAACAGTGCGCGCTAAAAGCAAGAGGGGGCAGTGTCTTGTGATCTTTCTGCCTCTCGTCATCGTTATTCCTCTCATCCTCATCCTAATCGATTAGCCGAAGGCCACCACTTCTGATTAGGAGTCTGCGAGCATATCCCTATAATTCCCATCAGCGGAGGAATCGGAATCCCGTATTCTGGTCCTCGCATCGCGCCCGTTATCTTTAATATCTGTCTTGTTGTTCTTGTTGCAGAGATAGGAGAACAGATCAATGCTAACAGGAAACACAAGGTTATTAGCCAGGGAGATAAATGCCCAGATAAGGCTGCTGTAATAGATGGGCTTGTCAGGCCGGACCAGATTGGACAGTTCTTGAATGTCATTGTCTAACTAATGGACCATCCATTCATTTCAGAGCATCACCGTTTGCCCTTGGTCTTCACATCTTTTAAGTCATGAAGACTAAGTTCAATATAGAAATGCCACCAACTGACCTAAGGCCACACCAATTTAATTTCTTGGTTAACGGATTTTTCTATAAAAATAACGGAGCGGGCGGGCGAAAAAAAAAATAAAAATAAAAACAGGCCTAGGCATCCTATTATGGCCCCAAATGGTACGACAGGAGCCATGAAGTCAACACACCAGGCCGGTTCAAAATTTAAACAATGAATTTTGAACTTTTAATGATACCACTGCATTGAAAGATGGAATTACTGTAACACCTAGGAAGAAAAGGACTGTTTTCAACTGTTCAGGGCAAAATATGAGCATTTTGCAGTTGATTCTGAATTTTTATTTTTATTTGCAAATCAGAAAAAAATGAAGCGGCGAATCCGTTAACCAAGAAATTAAATTGGTGTGGCCTAAGGCAGATTTGGTCTTGAAGAGTATTAAGAATTTACCAAGCAAAGATTAACTTCTGTGCTCTTTTGGATATGGCCTGAAGAAAGTTTGGCTAGCTGGCTGTATCCATGTTTTTGATACTATCTACAAATTAAACTCTTTTTAGTCCATAAATTATATAGTATATATTGATAGGCTTTCGTATTAATATTTTGTACAAATTAAAGCCTACTACATGTACATGCTGTGAGATATTTTTAAAACTGAATATTTTGGCAAATTTGAGCCTAATCAGGACATCATTTTAATGATAATTAAAATAATTTTGCCATAATTTTCTCCTTTCTATATTCATTTGCTAACATATCATTTTTTTGAAAGTACCACCTAACTTAAGACCGCCTTTCTTTTTATCAGTTTAACTCAACAAAGTCAAATGTTAGTCCAGTGAACACATTTACTGTTTGACTGTGTCTTTGAATGAAAGTACCACAAGATCACTGCCATCATTTCATGATTTTGAGGAAGACTTGGTACCTGTTAAGTCTAGACAGATACAGGGCTATCTTCCCCTGAGTGTATAGTGAACGAGCCCCGGGGTCACAAAGTAGGGCCATCCCAGCAGAGAGGTCTTCCCAAGGGTTTAAAGGAATGTGGGCATAGATGTGGGTCAGAGACATGCCTGCGGACATTACGCATGCCTGTGGACAAAATGCCTGTACCATTCCTAGAATTCTTGCAAACTGCACACAATACATTAGGCTCCTCCCTGAGACGTCGCCAAAAATTGATGCAGCTTCACTTCTCTTCCAGATAACCTTGAGGCTGCACTAAGAAATGATATTAGTCTTTTGACATTGGATTGGTGTGATAAATGTTCCTAGCACCTTGCCTGCAGCAAACATTCCTTCCAACTAATCTGGTAATTATTCACAATGTTCTCAAATGTCTCCGGGCCATTATGTTATTATTAGCATGGTGGAAACCATTATAAAGTTCATGATGCTAACCAGAGGGCCATTAGTAATGATCAGTGTCAAATTCAAAGCAACTATTTTGTATACCATAAAAAAAAGGATTTTTCATTATGATAACGTGAAAAAGAGAGCATTTTTTTAAATGCACGTACATTGTACTACTATTTCTAGCAACATTGAATGTGATTCAGCTTTAGTTTTATGCAAATTGCATTGTCCATGGTGACCTAATGCTTATATTGACTAAACTAAAGGAAAATGTTTTGCCATAGGTGTGTTGCAGATATCTTAAGTCTATGTAATAATGTGATGCAGAGAGGCTATTACTAGATATAAGGGGGCTACTGACTTAATTTTAAGTAATGATATCATATTTTCAGAGGGTGATAAAATGAATATTACTTGTAGTTTATGACATGCCAATAGAATTCTAAAGTTTCTGAGCTAAATGCATTTAACTGTCAAAGCAATCACCACAAAATCCATCAGAATGCATGACAAATGGTCATGAGGCTTGCTCATTCTGCCCTGTTGGAGAGCTTGTAATTCCTGGTAGAGTAGATGTACATTCATGCCCGTAGCCAGGGGGGGTCCGGGGGGTTCGGAAGAACCCCCCACAAGGCTCAAAGGTCCACTTTTTGGTCCACTTTTTATGTAAAGGTCCACTTTTTGGTCCACATTTTATGTAAAGGTCCAAGATTTTTCTTGAGAAGATGGACTGGAATTGTAGAGAAACTGCTCCCTTTGTCATTGAATAAAAATTTATCTCTGATTTTTTCTTGGAAATCCTTTCAAAAATGCATGAAATGCCATTTTAGAAGGTTCAATTTCCAAAATTTTCCGGGGGAGCATGCCCCGGACCCCCCCTAGGAACCTCGCGCCTTCGGCGCTGGCCTCGCGCCTACGGTGCTCAAGGTCCCCTCAAGCAGTGGGAAGAACCCCCCCATTCAAAATCCTGGCTACGGGCATGCCATTATCATCATTATTAAAAAGCTGCTTGTTACGGTCACAATATGGATGGTTTATGAGATAATGCTCATGATCTGAGGCACTACAGAGAGCACATCCTGTATAACTGGTGGACTGACACATTCAATCATCCTCTGTAGATAACCCTTACTGTGTACAAATAGGTAGTACTACATATATTAAAGACCTTACATCAAGTAGTATAAGTTGATTAATCTATTGTTTTGTACGTAGGTCAATGTTTATGTGAATAAACCAGTCATCATCAAAAATAATTGTGAATGTGATGGGTAGTTTTTTGGTAATGATGAAAATAGACATTGACTGTACTACGTCTAATGAGTTGATTACTCAGTTGTTGTGTCTGCAAACTTCACTCGTGCAAGAGAAGAAATTTTTATTAATAATTGATGTAGATTTAGTGGATTAGCTGATCAAAAGCAGGACAACTCTGTTTGACACCCGCATTGTTTACTCTCAAAAGGTTACCTTGAATCTGTCATTAGGCCACACCAATTTAATTTCTTGGTTAACGGATTCTCCTCTTCATTTTTTTCTGATTTGCAAATAAAAATAAAAATTCAGAATCAACTGCAAAATGCTCATATTTTGCCCTGAACAGTTGAAAACAGTCATTTTCATCCTAGTTGTTACAGTTATTCCATCTTTCAATGCAGTGGTATCATTAAAAGATCAAAATTCATCGTTTAAATTTTGAACCAGCCTGGTGTGTTGACTTTATGGCTCCTATCGTACCATTTTGGGCCATAATAGGATGCCTTGGCCTGTTTTTATTTTTATTTTTTTTTTCGCCCGCCCACTCCATTATTTTTCTAGAAAAATCAGTTAACCAAGAAATTAAATTGGTGTGGCCTAATGGGTTGATAACAGTTGTTATGTCTGCAAACTTCACTCATGCAAGAGAAGGAATTCTAATGATGTAGATTTAGCTGATCAAGAACAGGACAACTCTGTTTGACAGTCACCTTGTTTACTCTCAAAAGGTTACCTTGAATCTGTTATATCTCTTTCCTATAGACATTACAAGCAAACACAGTACAGGCTGTCATACTACAGAGGCGTGGTTGCATGAGAGATGCGAGTCTAGTCGTCAACCTTTGTTTGAATAATGGTGGAGGACAGTTCTGCAGTCCTGTGACATTTACAGGCTGGATGCCAAGGGACATAGAGCTGTCATCCCTCCTCAATAGATGGGCTCCTGGATAAGCTTTTTCCTGCAGACAATCAATACTTGTTCTTGATTCATTTCATACCAGTTATCTTCCGGTGAGGGTGCTGAGTAGACAGCTCCTATCCTACTAACTGCAGTCTGGAGGTTTTCACATGCGTGAAGTGAGCCCATCAGTTAACGGCTGACCCAGTGACTCGGTTGTTCCCTGGATCAACGATTGTTTTCTGCTTGGGAGGAAAGGAAGCATGTTCCATCAACAACTCTAGCAGGGGATGTTTGATTTTGATCAAGAATGTAATCCGTTTTTTTGTGCTTATATGAAACCTTTTTTAATTGTTTACAAAGCTGATCCTTTCCCACTTCTTTCTTGCAGATGTAGACACCTAGAAGTGCTTCAAAGTTCTTTTATCTATTAAAGAAATGAAATCTTTTGGCTTTAACGTATTGTCTTTGCAAAGACATCATTCTATTGCTGAACTCCACCTAGAATTTTCCAGTACACTTTGCTGCCCTGCTAACAATAGTAACATTAAAGGTATTAATATATAGTAGCAGTTCTATTGGTGTTGTCTTACCATGTCAATGTCACTTACCAGTCTTTGTTATTGTTAACCAGTTTTTCCAATTTTTCATACAAAATGTATATTAAACTTGTTGGTCTAGCTCTGTTAGTTCATTCTTATGAAGCTGAAGAAGTCACTCAAAACATAGTGAGCACATGTATCTATAAATGACGTGTTGTCTGTTGTTTCAGGTGGTCGGATCGAAGCATTAACAGCTAATTTGCCAGAAGAAGATTCATCCATCAGTAGGAATGATTCACTGGCGCGTGACCCGTGTTCGCTTGCGAATGTTCCAACTCTGCATCGTTCTGACTCTCTTCATCTCCATGATGGGGATTTTCCGTGCCCTAAACACCCAAATAACACTGATTGATGATAGTATAGAGGACCAAGGACAGCTGCACGTCCATGTTATCCGCAGTGGTGCCGCCGTGAAGGACTGTGGAGAGACACAGACTCACGAGGAGGCTAGGATTGAAGTCGGTCGTGCTGCTGCTGATCAGTTACGTAGTGTTACACAACAGCTCATAGAAATCAAGAGATTACTACGAGGAGCCGCCCCCATACACAGCCTACAAGCAGCGTTACACAGAGTCAACAGGATAGCAGATGATCTAAGAATTGGAGACCTTAGTAGTCTGATACAGACTGAGCTTCAACATCCAACTCCATCAGTTAAAACAGCTCCACAAAAAGTTGACGTATGCCCCGATACCTTCAAAGGTTCCACGTATGGGTACCCCTTTTTCTACACAGGGTGGGTGAGGACAAACTGCACCAATGCAAAGTCTCTTGAGTCAGTCGTAACGATCATAATGAACTTCATGTATGAAGACAAAAGTGTAGATGTTGTGTCTATTCTTAGGAACATTTCGGTGTTGTACCCCATGGTGGAAGTTCATGTGGCAGCCGATCTCAAACTTCCCAAGGACCTTGCCGGGAACAGAAACTTCACAGTTCACGGGGACCTGGCAGGGGAAACCAACGCTGAAATCTGGTACAAACTCCTTCTCAAGGTCAAGACGCCGTACGTTCTTGTAACCCGGGGCATTACTCGGTTCACCTGGGACGCACAGTTAGAGCAGGCAATCCACAGTGCCAGTAGCTTCCCTGTAGACTTTGTAGGAAGTGCATTTAGGACAAATAATGGACATTGGAACATGGGATGCCAACAGTCCCTTCTCAGGAACTTCACTTTATCTTACAAGGATGGGTACGACGCCTCCATCCACGAGTGTATATACTGCGACAACTTGAGGGGGCCTTTCCTTGCTAGGACTAATGTGCTCAGACAGTACAAATTCCCCGCAAACTACAGGCACTTTGTCTTTGAAGATGTCTTCTTGCAAGTAAAAGAGCTGGGCAAGCATCAAGTTGTGAGCTGTCCAGATTCTATGTTTTTTGTGAAAGACTACGATGCCTTGCTAAGAGATAAGATTAATTTTGTACCCATTGCAAGTACCTGGGGGATCAACAAGCTTCACCTAGCCGAGGGGATTGAGCACATTTTCTCCTGTTCAGAAGCAAACACGCCATGCAGAAAGATGAAAGGGGTGGCTGTCTCTCCGTGTTGCCTTCAAACATTAGCTGATGCAGTGAAGTTTCTCATGAGGACTTGCGAGGAGGAACACATTTACTGTGAACTTCAGGAAGGAACGATGCTCGGCGCCGTCAAATTAGGCAAGGTGCTGCCGTGGGAACGAGACGCCGACATCACATTTCTTTCAGGCAACTACTCGGCCTTCAAAGAGCTGAGGCCGAAGTTTGAGCGGGAAGGGTACAAGTTTGTGGACCTGGGACAGCAGTGGTGCTGTGTTGATAACAGGACAGCCGGTGGGAAGTTCCAGATCGGAGTGGAAGGGTGGACGATAGAGATGTACGGTCAGCATCTCATGGACTCAGAGATGATGGTGGCAAGAGGTGAGGTGTCTACAAACATTTCCTTCAGTTTATCCTCTAGTCCAAGACAGAGGATAAACTGTACAAAAATATGATAAGGGTCCATTGTTTTATGTCTGAACTTCAGGGTTACATATTTTCAGAAGTTATAGATAGTATTTAACAAATGTGAGAAATTAATCTAGAACAGTCAAATTACTGAATTTAAAGGAAAAATGTTACTTTTCTGTCTCAAACAGTGGATATGTGTATTACGTTCTGAACTGACAAGTTCTGAATATTGTTTTGGCTGCCAACAAAGTAAAACATTTGCTATTATCCAGGCCCTATAGATTGACCGGGGGACCATATAAAGACTATGTTAGCTGAAAATAGAGTACTCCCTTACTAGTACTTAATCAGTCAATGCACTGTGTGGTTCTTTTATCAAAGCCAAAAGTTTATCAAAAGTCTGGAAAATGCAAAAGTTTGGAGTGCATTTTTTTCATGCCACTTCAACATTGATCCTATCAAAAAGCGAAGCAGTATTAAATGTTGCCCACTGACTCCCGATCCTATAATCACCACCTAGCATTACCGTCAGGCACTTACAGCAAAACCGGACAGGAAGATCTGATATACAATGCCAGGGGCTTCTAAGTACATTAGCTCTTGGCATGCTTAAGCCATTCGGACTTCTTTTGAAGCTGTGTTTACGACTGCAAGCTACACGAAGGATTAGCCTGACCGGCAAGAATTGCTATGTTCTACAGGAGAGCTTTTGAAAGTCAGGAGTCCAGGTGATGATTGAAAGAGCTTAGGGCAGGTTGGCTAATGTACTATCACAGCGGTCGGGATGTTTTAGTGGAGTGATTAAACTTGTCTCATATGTCAGTGCCAGTATACTCAGAACACTTCTGCATGGGAAAGGACATTGTAAAGATAACACAGCACTCCAGACAGTAAAGATAAATGGTAGTGAAGTACAACATAGAAACAACTGTGGAATAGCAAGATTCCATTTGAATAACCTTTTCGGAAGAAATGTAAATGTTTATGGGTAACGTTAATGATTAGAAAATACTTATGATAAGAATTAAGTTTGAATTTGATTGAAAAAAATACTTAGTACATTGTATTTTTGCAATCAGAATAATTTCGACAAAATTTTAACTAGCTAAACATTGCTTGAAAAATTGGGAGAGTGTCAATACTAGATTTTGCAGTAAATAACGTCAGAATTAATTACACACTCAGACATTATTATCAAGAACAGTTTACATCATTGGTTACATGTAGATACTACAGGGCCCTTATGAAATCTAACACATTTCTTCTGTAACTAAGGCCACACCAATTTAATTTGTTGGTTCTCGGATTTTTTCAGAAAGAAAAATGAAGCGACAGGGCAAAAACAATAAAAACAGGTCTAGGCATCCTATTATAGCCCCAAATGCTACAATGAAATTAAAATATGTAATCTGTAAACATGAAGTCAACACAAAAGGTTGGGTTTAACTTAATATTTAAGCAATGAATTTTGACATTTTTATCAAACCACTGCATTGATAGATGGAAAAACTGTTACTGTAACAGTAACAACTAGGAAGAAAAGGACATTCCTTCCTCAACTGTTTGGGGCAAAATATGAGCATATTTGAGTTGATTCAGAACCAGAATTTTTTTTCTTTTTGCAAATCAGAAAAAAATGAAGAGGCAAATCCGAGAACCAACAAATTAAATTGGTATGGCCTAATATGTAGTCTGTAAACATCAGTGTTTTTAAACCCTGAACTTCAACATTTGGTGCACAGAAAGCTTCTTTAAAAAGAAGCCTTCTGTGCACCAAATGTTGAAGTTCAGGGTGTGCATGTGCCATGAAATTTAATGTGAAACCTTACAAAGTAGTCTGATATAATAAGATCCTTACCATTGACCTTGAGAATTAATCAAGCTTATTGCATGCATGACCACTACTGATAGCTTGCCCCTGCTGATTTTCTACTGAGTTATCCAATTTGATAATTAATTTTAGAGGAAAGCAATTCCTTGGCAAGGATGGCTTGATCTTCTTCTAGACCTTGACATTTTGATATTGAAAATAATTTTGCTGCTGCATCTCAATCTTCATGCTGAATATTTCCAGTGGCATAATATGATTTAATATGATAAAATTGCTCCCCCTAAAGAGCCCTTACCTTTTTTGGGTATTATGATGTTTTATTAGCAAAACACTAGTCTCAGGAATTCATGGGTAAAATGAGGACAACAAACTTGGTCTAGTGGTACAATGTACCTTTGGAATTTCTTTCTATGACTTGTAATTCAGCCACTGACTGCAAGGAGGCTTACTATGATAGTATAACTATAAGCAGTAACGTGTGCATGCATGTCAACTTCTAGAAATCAGAACCAACATGGTAAAGAATGAAAAATGAATAGTTGACTGATATATGATCTGATTTTGACTTTTATTATGGTATTGACTGTAAGTTTTCCTTTTTACAACAACCTGGTTGAGATTTACAGCGAACTGGTGCATGAATTCTAATATCTTTGAGTGAGTTAGAAAATCATGGTCGTATGATCCAGCAATCAAGCACACAATTTATACGACCTAGTATTGTCTGTGTCATAAGTCTGCCGGCAGGCAACACAAGGTGACCTTCGTCATGGTCTGTTGCAGCGATATTTTCATTAGTCAGAAAGGAATCTCCTGTCAGAATCTGGCAGCTTACGGCAGATCCTACTATGATATTCCATTTCCCAGCAATCAAGTCGAGATGATACATGGATTTGTGCCGACTCAGATAGGGTCAGGGGAGGAAATTAAATGGTTCTGCCATTTTGTTATGCTCCATGGACAGAAAAAGTCCATTAGTATGGAAGTTCTGCAGGGTTTGTCCTACATTTCCTGCCCAAAGCAAAAGGGGTTGGTGGAAAAAAGAGTCTAGTCCGATTGGCAGAAAAAGCAGTCCAGTTCGATTTGGGGGTGGAAAAAGCAGTCCGGCGGTACACACACAAGAAAAAAATGTGCCTGTGGTCTTTCGTAGAATTTCGTAGAAACCACCGGACTGCTTTTTCCACCCCCAAATTGGACTGGACTGCTTTTTCTGCCAATCGGACTGGACTCCTTTTTCCACCAACCCAAAGCAAAAGGGTGAACAGTAAGCGTATGACATTTCTATGTCATATTCTCACGGATGGAAACATGATTGAATTTAAGGGAAGCCAATTTAAAAACATGGCATACAAAGTGAGATTTACATGGTTTCTGTTTAGATTTGCAGGGGGGGGGGATTAGAGCATTTTCACCTCCATCTAATCCAGTGGTACATTGACGGGAGGAGGACCAATTGCAGACACTCTCATACCTCCACAAAATATCTAGAGTTTTAAAAATATTTGTGAATAAGTGTGTTATTTTGATGAGACCAACATACATTATAAGTATGGTAGAAAAAAAATGAAGGAGCTATATAATTATAATGATTATCAACTAGACTCACAGCCTAATCTTCAACACATGAAAATACAAGCCATTTCATAAAAATAAAGCAGACAGATCTACTTTTGCAGACAGTTTTTTTTACAATGTTGCTTTTTTAGAGACAGGTATTAAGGAATCATTGAGCCATATTATAAGCCTTTAAATATGTGTGGGACCAATTGTCATATTCTCAGCTTTAAAGTACATGTAGGCCTACATGTACAATGTAAGCCAAGAGTTGTTGTCCTAAATGTGTACCCTCAGCTCAGTGGCTGGCGCCTTTTGCTCTTGCCCCTTGCTAGAAGATTTAATCATGAGTCGTATACCTTAGACAGCTATTAGAGGGAAAATTGTCTGAGTGCTGCCATGGTCACGTTCCATTAAGCTCACAATCTGACGCTGGTATCAGGGAAGCCTTCAGGGCTGTTACCATGGTCACAGACAATAACATCTCCAAGGGAGAATATTGTGGATTGGTTGAATGTCATCCTGGTCATACTTCATAATTCCGGACATCCTCCAGGCTGGGGACAATCTAAGCTATCACAACAGCCAAATTAGAAAGAAAGCTTTGCTTGTGGCATTGCTGTATAGGCCATTTTTTTTTACATACATGTAGATGAGGGGAGAAATTGTGATGCTAGCATGTGTGGTCGTAAGAAATTATGCCAGCAACAGCAGTGACACCAGGTCTATAGGGTGAATGTAACTTATTGTAAGGGATACAAAACTTTGTGAGAAAATTAGATCTAAAGAAATTTTGATATATTATTAGTACTTCTATTTGTCTCATTTTGGTAATATATAGACTGCAATGTATTACACCATCTGCTCTAAATTACATATGAAATTCTTCTAGACGAGAAATGATTTCTTTTTTAGTTCAGATTATTGATTTTTGATGCTGTGTAAAATAGATTTTGTTGTACAGGGATGCATGCCTGGAAGAGGGCCTGCATGGGGGGTAGTGATTACGAATTACGCAAAATTTTTGCCACCGATTACGAATTACGTTAAAGGCTCAGAGCTGATTACGACTTTACACTTTGCAGCTAATGTAATTACAAATTATGTTGATTTCTGGGAGGCTGCCTATGGATTACGACAAGACTAAAAAGGCCTGATTACGCCTTACAAAAAAGGGCATGCAGCCCCCCCCCCCCTGGAACAGTCTTGTCTCATAGCCAATTGGCCCAGTCCTAATTGCCCACAGGCTTTTCACTGATGATCCAGATAATAAGACTTTGATATCTGCACATCAATGGTACCTGTGGGTAAGGTTGATAGCATCTGCTTGAGGGGATACTAAAGTAATGTGAACTGCTAGTTATCATCCTAGTTACATGTTACACCTTGTGCATGTCCATCACAAAATGTGGATCTGTTACCTCCTGGGACTTTTCACACTGATGAAAGTAGTTATAACTAGAAAAGTAACATTTGCAAAGCAAATGCATAATGTTGTAACCTTCGGACATGGTCTGCCCTGTTGATTTTTACTCATACACATCCACATACATGTACTACGAGTATGTGGTGACAGGAGTAGAGCAGACCATGAAATTGCAACATTATGTAACCCAACACCAGTCACCGTGGTGACAGATGTCAACAAATCATGTCATTGGCCAGGACAAAGGTTAGTGTTTGGAACAGAAGAGGAAGAAACTGAGTAAAAACAATATGTTTTCCTTCGGTAAACATAATTATGAGGGAGCTTCTGTTAGATGTATGGCACAACTGGTGTAATATACAAGTATGTAACAAGAATTCATTAAGTGATAGATACAGGTAAGACCACACCAATTTAATTTCTTGGTTAACGGATGTTTCTAGAAAAATAATGGAGCGGGTGGGCAAAAAAAAAAGAAATAAAAACAGGCCTCGGCATCCTATTATGGCCCAAAATGGTACAATAGGAGCCATGAAGTCAACACACCAGGCTGGTTCCAAATGTAAACAATGAATTTTGAACTTTTAATGATACCACTGCATTGAAAGATGGAATAAATGTAAAGTCTAGGAAGAAAAGGACTGTTTTCAAATGTTCAGGGCAAAATATGAGCATTTTGCAGCTGATTCTGATTTTTTTTTGCAAATCAGAAAAAAAATGAAGCGGGCAAATCCGTTAACCAAGAAATTAAATTGATGTGGCCTAAGAGGAGAAGAGAAACAATCTGAAAGAGTTTAGGTTGACCAGATGGGATATACATGTAGGAAATTGGATATTATTAAATGCTGTAAAGCCTTTGTTAATGAAATTATTTAAAATATTTACAAAATGTACAACACTGTATATTATGTATAATTGTTTCCACCTCAATTTTTTTTTAATTGATAAGTTTATTTTTGATTATAAAAAAGATAGCAGGAACCTGTTTTGCCCATCTACCACCAAATAAAACCACCACTATGAAAGTAATGAATTTACAGTGAGACAAAAGGTCAACCCTAACTTTTGTGACAACTTTGGGCCAGGTTAAGCCATAAAGGCTCTGATAGAAATTTATCATGCCCTGGGCAAAAAGAAATTGAGTGCAACCATTTTTCTTGAAGCTATCTGGGGCTGTAAATTATGAAGTTGGCCCCTATCCAGCCTTCAATTTATCTTTGCTTTCAGTTTCACTTAAGATTATAAATGGCTTCAAAGTTCAAACACTGACTGGGTCGTACCAAAGGCAAAAAAACAAAACATTTCTCTGCATAGCATCAAGCATTCATTTTGAAGAGTATGGGAGTTGAGCACACACCACTGCCAGTGGACTAGCTCCAAACTGTACTCTGTCTGGTCCAAGGGACCTCCTATATGCATTGTACATGTAACGTTAAGGAAAGGAGTGCATTTTTTTATAAGGCCTAGGAAAATTGTGTATCTTGTTTCAGTTCCGAAAAAATTAGGGCCAGTAGGTAGGGATTATCTTTTTTTTTTTTTTTTAAAGACTTTTGGTAGTCTGTAGTGATCCAACTCATGATTACACAATCAAATTTAATAGATACCCAATAATGACAAAAAAATTGGGATGATTGTGTATTGATTTATTTGAATAAATGTAAGAGTTGCTTCTCTTTTTTATAGTCCACACACTTGACAATGCCCATCATCATTGGAAGAAAATGGAAAGAACTTCAAGTGAGTAACAGTCTGTCTCCCCTCTCAGGTCAGCAGCCCACAAAGGTATTGTTTGATGGGATGTGGGTGAACGTTCCTACCAACCCAGGACTCTTCGCACGAAACAGGTAAGGAATACAGAAACCAGCATGTTGGCAGAACGTACTGCACCTGTGTGAAACCCATAGTGTATTGTGCATAGCACTTCCATACATTTGTAGAACTTACCATTATAAGATCGTATTCGCGTATATAAGGTTAACATCCCATCTGTTAAGTTTCCAAATGTTATGTCAAAAAAATATCGTCTGCAACAGGCAAACTTTTGATGCCATGTTGACCAGAAACCCAACGAAAACCATGAAAATTTAGGGTTTTGCACAGGCGCAGTACGTTCTGCTGACATTCTAGAGAAACCCTATTTTTCAGCTACCCTGTTTGAAAAAAATTAATATGACGGGGCAGCTATAAGAGCATAATTCTTATCAATAAGCCTCCTAACACTTTTCTTTCCACCTATAGTGCCTTGTGTATAACGTTATTCTCATTTGATAACATAATTTACGGAATCCCCCCTCAACTTTTTTTAATGGAATAGCCCACACACCTGGGTCCTCTTGTCATTAAATAAGGCCATGTTGATTTGATTATATGGATGACATCCGCGCGCGCATGAATTTTCGGCCGTTTCCCCCCCAAAAAAAGTTTTCAACCATACTGTAAAACGTACAAAACAGTTGCAAAATGAGCAAAAATATACCATAAGTTACAAAAAAAATTTATAAAAACTATACCAATGTCGTAGAATGCCAAAATCAAAGGAAAAAAGACGAAATTGTAAAGAAATGAACTTGAAGACTAGATTATTCGCCAAACCATATTCTGTGCCATTTGCTCAACCCTCATGACTACGTAGATTTCATAATGAAAAGAACTTTTTTTTTTTGAAACTTTTTTTTTTATTCGCACGCGCGCATCAGTTTTGGGGCTCCCGGAGGATGTCATCCATATAATCAAATCAACATGGCCTAAAGTTGAAATGATGTAAGAAGGCTGCAGGTTATTCAATACATACTTTAATGCCCAGGGTAGTGTACATACTGTATTGCCTATTTAGGCCCTACCCAGTGGATCATTTTCTGTTTGTGGTTCTGAATGGCCTTCACTGCACACCAGGTCACCCATGTAATGACTTTTGGCACCTCCTAGAAAACCCCATTAATAACCCACAGCCAAACAGCTACATTTCAGCCATTAGGGTTTGACAAGTAAGTGGGGTATCCATGTGAAACAGGCAATGGGAAAATTTGATATGATTATATTTAGTGCTCTGAGGTTGCAATGCCTGATGTTGGATGTTTAATACATGCAGTGAGACGACATAATTGATATGCTCAACATTAAATGGGTTTTCAAACCTTTCAAAAGATCTAACGCTCATCATTCCATTACACACATTGAAAGGAAAGTGAAAAACAATTTTACAATACAAAATAGTAACAATGTGCACCTTAGGATGCATCCAATATTCCAATTAATATCCAACAAAATTTCAGTGCGATCCTCTCTATTTTGCATACTAGACTCACCCCTTACAGTCCTTCATGGTAAATTGTTTGGTCAAGTTAGGTCATGACTCGGTGTGCATTCTTGTAGAAAAGCATGGGAAGTCTGCCAGAATTGCCTCAAATGGCCACAGCTTTTGTCACGTGCAGAGAGTTGGAAACTGACCAAGTGCACTCCTGACTCCCTACACTATAGAATAACCTATTTCCCAACAGCAGCATTCATTGTTAAGGCCACACTTCATATTTTCCCCGATTTCCCCCCCCCCCCAAAAAAAAAAAACATTTCAGGCTCTGAATCACCTCCAAAATGTTCACATTTTGGTCCCAACAGTTGAAGGAAGTCCCTTTTCTTGAGAGTTGTAACAGTTATTCCATCTATTGAATGCAGTGGTTTGATTAAAGTTTGAAATTCATTGTTTGAATCACAAACCACTGCCTGGTATGTTGACTTCATGGCTCCTATCATAGCATTTGGGGCAATCATAGGATGCCTAGGCCTGTTTTTATTTTTTGCCCTGTCGCTTATTTCGCATAATTTTTTCTGAAAAAGTCAGAGGACCAACAAATCAAATGGGGTGGCCTAAAACTGTCGTCTTCCTTTAGTGTCCCATACTTTCCTTACTTTCCTCCCAAGTCAAGGATCTTTTCTGAAAGCCAGTTGGCCTACTTAGAGATGTACAGATCCCACCTTGGGGCAATGAATCATTTAACAGCTTTTAGAGGAGATTAGAGCTGAGACAGTCTTCATTTCTCAATGCCCTGAACATGTCCACATTAAGTGCACATTGACCCGATTTGGAATAAATGTTTATTGACCCTAGGCCTTCAGTTCAGACCCCTAGTGCCATTTTTTTAGTGAAAGATGAATGCATAGGAAAGAATCCAGCATCTTGTCCATTCTGGTAAATGAAAAGAGTTACACAAGATGTGTTCATTGAGGGCCTGCAAGGGGGGGTCCCGACAACACTTTACGCTGAATTCGGAAACCTCTCGATTACGCTTTACGACAAATTCCAAGTGGCTACAACGCATTACGTAGAATTAAAACAGCGAATACGCTCTATGCAAAAATATTAGAGCGGTCCGTCTAGTACGTAGAATTAAAATGGCCGATTATGCTCTACGGAAAAGGGCTTGCGGGCCCCCGTTCATTTCTTTATCAGAAAGAAAGGGATGAACGTCTTCATTCCGACCAGCAAAGAAAATCTACTGACAGTTTAATTTCCACAGCACGAAAACAGATATTTAAGCAAAATTTACGACATCCGTATTGAGACTTTAAAGACAGGGAAATATTTAAGCAGACTTTAAGATCGATTAAAGTGTACCGAAAAAGAAATCTAATCTTTACGAAGGATTTTCGCAGTTGTAAATGTAACGTATTACGGCATGTTTCTTTACGCACGGTTTACAGATACTGAAATATTCAGTTACGACAAACATGTTAAACCTGTATGTCCCAGAAAGGTACAGGAAATGTTTTGTATTTCTGTTTCAAAACTTAAATCAAATTTGAAACATGAGTAAATCAATCAGGTATATTTTTAATTTTTTTTTCTACGCACAATTTAAAGCAAGACGGAAAAGACGCCGCGTAAATTATCGAGAGCCTGTGCCTAGAACTCAACGCCTGACATGAATTGTAGCAGACCTCGGTGCACGCAAATATAAAATTTTTTATGTTTTCATGACTTACCAACAAACATATGACGTGTTTAATCCTCCTCTCCGCACACTTTCAGTGTACGGTGGGCAGACTTTCCCTCTTTAGCTTATATCTTCCCAAAAGTTATATGAAAGGTAGCGTTTATTCAACAAATATACGACGCGTTTAATCTTTCTCTACGCACGCTTTAAGCGAACGGAGGGAGAACCTCCCCCCTTTAGCTTATATGCTCCCGAAAACAATATGAAATGTAGCGTTTATTCAACAACAATACATCGACAATACGACGTGTTTAATCTTTCCCAACGTGCATTTTAAGTGATATGTTTCCAAAAGCTATAGATGATATGTAGCGTTTTTTTTTTCAACAAACATACGACGTGTTTAATCTTTCCCTACCGGTATTCTAAGTGAACTGGGAGGTAACTCCTCCCTTTAGCTTGTATGTTAACAAAAACTATATGAAAGGTAGCGTTTATTTAACAAATAAACGACGTGTTTAATCTTTCTCTACGCACACTTTAAGCGAACGGGGGGAGAACCTCCCCCCTTAGCTTATATATTCCCAAAAGCTATATGAAATATAGCGTTTATTCAACAACAATAAGGCGTGTTTAATCTTTCCATACGCGCATTTTAAGTGACGTTGGCTTATATATTCCCAAAAACTCTATGAAACGTTGCGTTTATTCAACAAATATACGACGTTTTTAATCTTACCTTACGAGTTCTTTAAGTGACGTTAGCTTATATGTTCCCGAAAGCAATATGAAATGTAACGTTTATTCAACAAACATACGACGTGCTTAATCTTACCTTACACGTACTTTAAGTGAAGTTAGCTTATATGTTACCGAAAGCTATATGAAATATACCGTTTATTCAACAAACATACGACATGTTTAGTTTTTCCTTACGCGCATTTTAAGTGACGTTGGCTTATTTATTCCTAAAAACTCCATGAAACGTAGCGTTTATTCAACAAACATACGGCGTGTTTAATCTTACCTTACGAGTTTTATAAGTGACGTTTGCTTATATGTTCCCGAAAGGTAAAGGAAATGTAGCGTTTATTCAACAAACATACGACGTGTTTAATTTTTCTGTACGCGTATTTTGAATGACGCTGGCTTATATGTTCCCAAAACCTCTATGAAACGATGCGTTTATTCAACAAATATACGACGCGTTTAATCTTTCTCTACGCACACTTTAAGCGAACGGAGGGAGAACCTCCCCCCTTTAGCTTATATGATCCC
>NW_017804575.1:1934558-1939113 GCF_001625305.1 Branchiostoma belcheri
GAGGAGGTACCTCCTCCCTTTAGCTTATATTTTCACAAAAACTATATAAAAGGTAACGTTTATTTAACAAATATACGACGCGTTTAATCTTTCTCTACGCACACTTTAAGCGAACGGAGGGAGAACCTCCCGTCTTTAGCTTATATGATCCCGAAAACAATATGAAAGGTAGCGTTTATTCAACAACAATACGGTGACAATACGACGTGTTTAATCTTCCCCAACGCGCAGTTTAATTGATATGTTTCCAAAAGCTATAGATGATATGTAGCGTTTTTTTTTTCAGCAAACATGCGCTGTGTTATATCTTTCCCTACGGGTATTTTAAGTGAACTGGGAGGTATCTCTTCCCTTTAGCTTATATGTTAACAAAAACTATATGAAAGGTAGCGTTTATTTAACAAATAAACGACGTGTTTAATCTTTCTCTATGCACACTTTAAGCGAACGGGGGGAGAACCTCCCCCCTTTAGCTTATATATTCCCAAAAGCTGTATGAAATATAGCGTTTATTCAACAACAATAAGGCGTGTTTAATCTTTCCATACGCGTATTTTAAGTGACGTTGGATTATATGCTCCCAAAAGCTATATGAAATGTAACGTTTATTCCACAAACATACCACATGTTTAATCTTTCCATACGCGCATTTTAAGTGACGTTGGCTTATATATTCCCAAAAACTCTATGAAACGTTGCGTTTATTCAACAAACATACGACGTGTTTAATCTTACCTTACAAGTTCTTTAAGTGACGTTAGCTTATATGTTCCCGAAAGCAATATGAAATGTAACGTTTATTCAATAAACATACGACGTGTTTAATCTTACCTTACACGTACTTTAAGTGAAGTTAGCTTATATGTTACCGAAAGCTATATGAAATATAGCGTTTAGTCAACAAACATACGACATGTTTAGTTTTCCCTTACGTGCATTTTAAGTGAAGTTGGCTTATATATTCCTAAAAACTCCATGAAACGTAGCGTTTATTCAACAAACATACGACGTGTTTAATCTTACCTTACGAGTTTTGTAAGTGACGTTTGCTTATATGTTCCCGAAAGCTAAAGGAAATGTAACGTTTATTCAACAAACATACGACGTGTTTAATTTTTCTGTACGCGTATTTTGAGTGACGTTGGCTTATATATTCCCCAAAGCTATATGAAACGTAGCGGTTAATCAACAAACATACGGCGTGTTTAATCTTACCTTACGCGCATTTTAAATGACGTTGGCTTATATGTTCCCGAAAGGTAAAGGAAATGTAACGTTTATTCAACAAACATACGACGTGTTTAATTTTTCTGTACGCGTATTTTAAATGACGCTGGCTTATATGTTCCCAAAACCTCTATGAAACGAAGCGTTTATTCAACAAACATACCATGCGAATTTTAGGTAAACTGGAAGTGATCTCTTCCCTTCAGCTCATATGTTCCCAAAAGTTGTATAATTTTGCGTTATTATATTTTGTCTCTGTATTCAAACTGGCAAATACTGTCCGTCCGTAACATGTTTATGATGTTACGTACTCCGTCCTGGAATTTTTAGGTGGACAATTCGGGTGTGAAATTACGAGGCCGTTGTTTCAGGATGGACAAATCAGTTGTCGGCGGCGAATGTAATGAGAAATGAATGTAAATGTAAAAACGTAAAACATGGAACAAACAGCATCTGCGGTGTGTTTCGGTAAGATGCGCTGACAAGGCATGGTGTTTTTCAAAATGTAAATTTATTCAGTGCCAAGCTGTGAAAAAACAACCCAAGGAATCAAATGCAAGATAATCGCCATATGGGGGAGCCGATATCTGCCAGATGGTGTGTCATGTGACAGGGTATTATCCAATGACAGACAACGGTGGGATTTTGAAATCTACTGGATATGCAAGACGCGAGCACCAGGGCTAGCATTTTACAGGACGCCTTTTTGAAGACAAGTACGGGAGGGAAGATTGGACCAATTCCATCAGAACTCACTGCAGGTTATGGACGAGATTCAGTTGGTTTTAATCACCCTGAACCCCGACGGAACGGACACAAAACTAGGGCACATGGTCCTCGTTCTGTACAAGTCTACAAAACGGATTGGGGTGGAGATATGGAACACGGCACGGCACGGCACGGAATGAAAAAACATCACGACCGTATATTTGTATCGGCGACCAAGACCGGGAGTCATATCGGTATCTGTATTCGCGAAACTGAGCGGATTACTTCTCCAAGCCCGCGGTGGCCAAATGGACAAGAGTGCTCTTTCAAAGTAAACTCTACATTTGCCTAACGACGTTGGATTCGGAATTCTAGACTTGGATACAGCGCAGAATCTTGAAGGAACTTTGCACGGACACAGTGACTTATCGCTCGAGCTCAGCCGGCTGCATCAGCGAGAACAAAGACTATACGACTTGGTCACTAGCCTGGTTTCCAGTCTACCGGGTATGGAGCGGCTTTCTTTGGGGATCCAGGACCTATTCGCCGCCGGAGTAAGCCAGGCTCCCCGGTATGTTTCGCATCGATATCGTGCCGCTAAACTCTATCCAGGGAGCCTAACTTCAACAGGACGGCAGGCCCGAAGATAGCCCACCCAAACCACGACAGGACTGGATACCAAAATGCCACAAATACCTCTGACATACGCAGAATAAACGGCAAGTAAATGCAACAGAATACGCCAACGTTACGCACACTTTATGGGTAATAAAGACGCAGTTTAAGCTGCTGAAAGTCAACTGAAAATCCAAAAAATAAGTACCATATACGCAACAAATGATTACCTTTACACACACGTATATTGGCCGTAAAAGTGCTTCAATTAGAAATAAACGTGAACTTTAAATACGTTATAAGAGCATTTTAAAAAGTATTTATGACAACTTTAAGCATCTGAAAGGCTACGTGAAAACCGGAAAATACGGATCCATCCGCACCTATCCGTCATCTTTACACACACTTATATCATCCTTAAAAATGCTTAAATAATAAAAATACGTGAACTTTACATACAATTTAAGACTATCTTTATCATTATTTAAGACATCTTTAAGTGCTTAAAGGCTACGTGAAAACCGGAAAATAAGGATCCATCCGCACCTACGGAAAGACCACGTAACGTCGATCTTTACGTACTCGTATAAAACGTGTATAGATGCGTAAAGACGGAATATACGTTGACTTTAAGTATAGTTTAAGCATCCGTAAATACCGTTTTTCGTGCCGTGTATGTACGCCTCCAATACAGGTTAGTCGTCTACAGAGTTTTATCATTTCCGTATCATTTTCTACTGGTGTTAATTTTCCGTAGACTGATTAAATTGTCCGTACTTGTCTCAGGCACCACACCCATGCGGCAGCCTCAGTCACTGCAATCACTTCCGGACGCCGCTGCCAAAATACCCAACCCTATGTACGCCTCCCATTCAGGTAAATTGATTATAGTCTTCTTTTCATTTTTGCAACTTCTACATTCTGTTAAACGCCTCAGATTTTTCACGGATGACTGCATTTAAATGTCTGTTGTTGTTAGTTTTTGTTTTCCTTCTTTTTCTTCTTTAGGCGCCACACGTATGCGCCAGCCACAGTCGCATTGGCGATCGTTTGCAAACGCCGCTGCGAAAATGTTCAACCCTATGTACGCTTCTAGTTCAGGTAAATCCCAAATCCATTCGTTTTCATTTTTAACCCTACCTAGACGGGGGGGGGGGGGGGCTAAAAGTGCCCGCGGCAACTTTAATGTCACCTAGCGTCTGAACGGCTAGCCGTAGAACGGCCAAACTTGGTGACTTTTCCTAGAATATTGTTGGCAACAATTCTCTATCATTGGAATAAGAAAATAATTTTTTGTGTTGCCATGGCAACGGGTTTCTGACAGGCATTGTTTGCTAAATTTAGTACTTTTTGTTTCAACAATAGAATTTTATGGGTTTTATGTCAAGTTACTCATGGTTTCTAATATTAATAACATCCCATATAATTTTATGTAAATTTTATCATTAAATATCCATAATTTATGCTAATTTGATGACGTCATTAGCCAAAATCCAAGATGGCGGACCATATCATTAGAACAGGTATATACAGGTTATTTTCATTAAAATTTCATCAATACTTCCATTTCTTTATCCAAAAAAGGTTTAAATGAAGGTCTTTAGTATGTTTACAATGTATTTTAGGCTTTATCATGAAAAAAAACTATTTTTGAAAATTCAAGATTTATGATCCAAGATGGCGGATATCTTAAATATGCATGACGTCATTTTATGACGTCACCGGTGTTGCTATGGGCAACATAAGACTAAGTACACTATAATATTCTGTCATAAACACTTTTGGTACAGTTATGTTGAAAACCATTTAGTTTTCAGGGAAAAACCTATTTAGACGGTTTTGGCCAATAAAATCACATCAATGACGTCATAATGACGTCATATTACGTCATAACGACATAAAAATTGTAGATATAAATTTTTACTAGTACACCATTCTCTGAAAATTTGGTGGTCATACGACATACCGTTCGCGAGTTCTTAGGGGGGGGGGGGGGTCAAAGAGA
>NW_017804575.1:1939133-2051952 GCF_001625305.1 Branchiostoma belcheri
GGCACGCACGGGAATGGAGAAAACATCACGACCGTATATTTGTATCGGCGACCAAGACCGGGAGTCATATCGGTATCTGTATTCGCGAAACTGAGCGGATTACTTCTCCAAGCCTGCGGTGGCCAAATGGACAAGAGTGCTCTTTCAAAGTAAACTCTACATTTGCCTAACGACGTTGGATTCGGAATTCTAGACTTGGATACAGCGCAGAATCTTGAAGGAACTTTGCACGGACACAGTGACTTATCGCTCGAGCTCAGCCGGCTGCATCAGCGAGAACAAAGACTATACGACTTGGTCACTAGCCTGGTTTCCAGTCTACCGGGTATGGAGCGGCTTTCTTTGGGGATCCAGGACCTCTTCGCCGCCGGAGTAAGCCAGGCTCCCTTTCGCATCGATATCGTGCCGCTAAACTCTATCCAGGGAGCCTAACTTCAACAGGACGGCAGGCCCGAAGATAGCCCACCCAAACCACGACAGGACTGGACACCAAAATGCCACAAATACCTCTGACATACGCAGAATAAACGGCAAGTAAATGCAACAGAATACGCCAACGTTACGCACACTTTATGGGTAATAAAGACGCAGTTTAAGCTGCTGAAAGTCAACTGAAAATCCAAAAAATAAGCACCATATACGCAACAAATGATTACCTTTACACACACGTATATTGGCCGTAAAAGTGCTTCAATTATAAATAAACGTGAACTTTAAATACGTTATAAGAGCATTTTAAAAAGTATTTATGACAACTTTAAGCATCTGAAAGGCTACGTGAAAACCGGAAAATACGGATCCATCCGCACCTATCCGTCATCTTTACACACACTTATATGAGCCGTAATAAATGCTTAAAGAATGAAAATACGTCAACTTTACTTACAATTTAGAAATATTTTCATCATCATTTAAGACATCTTTAAGTGCTTAAAGGCTACGTGAAAACCGGAAAATAAGGATCCATCCGCACCTTTCCGTCAACTTTACACATACGTATATTACCCTTAAAAATGCTTAAAGAATGAAAATACGTTAACTTTACTTACAATTTGAAAATATTTTAATCATCATTTAAGACATCTTTAAGTGCTTAAAGGCTACGTGAAAACCGGAAAATAAGGATCCATCCGCACCTATCCGTCATCTTTACACATACGTATATCATCCTTAAAAATGCTTAAATAATAAAAATACGTGAACTTTACATACAATTTAAGACTATCTTTATCATTATTTAAGACATCTTTAAGTGCTTAAAGGCTACGTGAAAACCGGAAAATAAGGATCCATCCGCACCTACGGAAAGACCACGTAACGTCGATCTTTACGTACTCGTATAAAACGTGTATAGATGCGTAAAGACGGAATATACGTTGACTTTAAGTATAGTTTAAGCATCCGTAAATACCGTTTTTCGTGCCGTGTTCTATCCAACGACAAATCATTGCACATTGTAGGCTATGAGGAAACCATAGCTGCAATAACATAAATATAACTGCATCTAGTACAATGTATACTCATTGCTTGCCACAAAAGTTGAAGATTTAATGGCAATGAATAGCATGAAAGCTAGAATTGGGCATGCAAAAGTGCAATGTAGTGAATGCTGAATGAACATAAGCCTGTACAATAATCCCTATCAATAGGGCTTGAAGAAATACCTTTTGGTTATTTGATTCAAACCTCACTGACCTAAATACATGTATGTGAGGCCATACTAGCTTCAAGTTGTTTCATTGACTCCGAGACATTTTAATGTAAAAATATACATGTAGCAAGCAGATATCATAAAACTGAGTTCATCAAGTTCTTCATCCTGATCCTCAGGCTTTATTTTTTACTTAGGCCACACCAATTTAATTTGTTGCTTCTCGGATCTCCCTGTCCATTTTTTTCTGATTAGCAAAAAAAAATTTTTTGTTGTTCTAAATTAACTGTAAAATGCTCAATGAAAGACATATTTTGGCCCCAACGGTTGAAGAAAGTCCTTTTCTTCCTAGTTCTTAAAGTTTTTCAATGTAACAATGCAATTTTGTTTCATTAAAAGTTAAAAATCTATTGTTTTAATTCTAAACCAGCCTGGTATGTTCACTTCATGGCTTATATTGTAACATTTCCGGCCATCATGGGGTGCCTTGGCCTGTTTTTTTCTTGTAGGCCACACCAATTTAATTTGTTGGTTCTCGGATTTTTTCAGAAAAAATATGAAGCGACAGGGCGAAAAAAATAAAAATAAAAACAGGTCTAGGCATCCTATCATAGGCTTAAATCTACAAAATGAGCCATGAAGTCAATACAAAAGGCTGGGTTAAAATCTAAACATTGAATTGTGAACTTTTAATCAAACCACTGCAATGATAGATGGGAAAACTATAACAACTAGGAAGAAAAGGACTTTCCTCAACTGTTGGGGGGCAACACATGAGCATTTTTCAGTTGATTCAGGACCAGAATCAAATTTTTTTTTTGCAAATCAGAAAAAAACGAAGAGGCGAATCCGAGAACCAACAAATTAAATTGGTGTGGCCTTATTTTGCCCTGTCGCTTCATATTTTTTTGGAAAAAAATCCGAGAAACAACAAATTAGATTGGTGTGGCCTTAGTATCCTCTTATTCCAGTTAAAGCATATCAGTATCTTTCATAAGTCCAAGAAACTAAATTGATGTGGCCTAAATGTCTGATGAGCTGTGACTATGTGTGGGCAGTGTCCTGTCACCTAAGGTGCCACCCTGCAATGTTTATTGGTGCAGCCTAAGTAATATTTATGTTTGTAATATCCCGGGCCAAACAAGGGGTCCATCAGAAGCAGGTGTGTTGGGAAATTTAATGGGTGTTTCCAATCATGGTACCTCACAGCCTGGCCCTTGTAACACCCATAAATCTACAGGGCTCTAAGTTTTGACAACAGCACCTTGAATTGGGTCCGAGAATCCAGGACTGATCGTATGTCATGTATTACTGGGTGTAAGCTGTCTACGGGAATTTGGAGGAGTAATTATGGCCCGCAATGAAAGCATTCATCTCACTGACTCGTGTTACAGGACTGAGTGACACTGTATGTTTTATTTCACGTGCTGGTGAAAAGGGATAGAATTGCAACAGTAAACTAAAGAGATGATTCTATAGAGGGTGGTGCGGGTTGTAACATTTCACTGTCATTTTGGCTATTGCTAGCGACTGCCAGTTAGCAGCACATGTACAGTACATTTTGGGCAAAATACACACTGTTCACCTCTGTTAAAGTAAAAAAAAAAAGTTTGACATGCCTGAACACACATTTAACTTAAAAGCTAGAAAATTAAATTTTTGTAAGATTTTACATTAACAACTTTGTCCTTGGTGCTGAACACTATCCACACACAGATTGACATGCCTGTCCTTGGTGCTGAACACTATCCACACACAGATTTTCATGCCTGTCCTTGGTGCTGAACACTATCCACACAGATTTTCATGCCTGTCCTTGGTGCTGAACACTATCCACACAGATACACATGCCTGTCCTTGGTGCTGAACACTATCCACACACAGATATACATGCCTGTCCTTGGTGCTGAACACTATCCACACACAGATATACATGCCTGTCCTTGGTGCTGAACACTATCCACACACAGATATACATGTCTGTCCTTGGTGCTGAACACTATCCACACACAGATATACATGTCTGTCCTTGGTGCTGAACACTATCCACATACAGATATACATGTCTGTCCTTGGTGCTGAACACTATCCACACACAGATATACATGTCTGTCCTTGGTGCTGAACACTATCCACACACAGATATACATGTCTGTCCTTGGTGCTTAGTAATAGATGTACTTGTATCAAAATTTGAAATGACTGGTAATATCAACAGGCCATGCACATGACTGAAGTTGACCATAGTCAGTTAACTGTTTCAAAACTTGGACTAACTTCATCTAGAATTTGTATTCTCCTTCTCTTCAGTGGCTAGAGTTTAATACACTGTGGTTGGACTTAAATCTATCTTTCAATGTTTCTAATACCACACAATAACCTCACTGAGCTCGAGGGCAAAGGTGCTGTCTAAAGTCAACCTTACCAGGATCAAGGTGCAAATTCTGTACGAATTATTCTGACCTCCAATTTAACCCGTCAGGGATTAAACGTAACACCTATGGTGGGAATCTAGACCCTAACTTGAACTCTCGACCTGTAGATTGCTTTTGGCAATGGGGTTTCAAATCAATGTAATGACTTTTACACAATATATGAGTCTAAAGCAGGGGTTGGAATATTGCCAGTTGTCTTTGTTTTTACTATCATGGCCATCCTTCATCAATATCACCCAACTGCCTTATTCTCTTCTTCGAGTGAGAAAACAATTTCAATTTCAACAACTGCAGATTCTGAAATATCTTTTTAATATTATCTTATAGCTGCTGAAACAGTAGTGGGATCTGAAAGGCATCTAAAAAAAGTGGCTTTCTTTTGATGATAAGGCCACACCAATTTAATGTCTTGGTTAACGGATTCGCCGCTTCATTTTTTTCTGATTTGCAAATAAAAATAAAAATCCAGAATCAACTGCAAAATGCTCATATTTTGCCCTGAACAGTTGAAAACAGACCTTTTCATCCTAGTTGCCACAGTTATTCCATCTTTCAATGCAGTGGTTTCATTGAAAGTTCAAAGTTCATTGTTTAAATTTTGAACCAGCCTGGTGTGTTGACTTCATGGCTCCTATCGTACCATTTTGGGCCATAATAGGATGCCTAGGCCTGTTTTTATTTTTATTTTTTTTTCGCCCGCCCGCCCAATATTTTTCTAGAAAAATCCGTTAACCAAGAAATTAAATTGGTGAGGCCTAAGCTCTAACTTTAACATACATGTACTGTACACATCAACACTTTTTGGCAACTCTGTTAGTGATTTTTGGCGACTGCTGTTGGGTCATAGTCATACAATCCCCTTTACAGCTCCAATACAATCACAAAAACCTAAAACGCATCCTGGAGGTCAGTGAACATTCCCAGAACACAATTTCTGCTGTGTTTGTGCTGTATTGCACTTTACTTGTTATGTGAAAAGTCAGGAAACTGAGTTTACTGCCCTATCATGAAATGAGTTAAACTTACTTATTAATCTGCCTTTTTGGGAACAATTTGTTTATGGAATAGTTTGAAACATTGCATCTGGCTTATGATACATGTTTGTAGATCTTAGTTGAGACATAAGCCCTCAAGCTCCATTTAACTTAATCTACATTGGAAATAAGCTGGTGCAACGGCCAAGTGGGTAGAGTGCTCGCATTGAATTTGGTAGGTCGTGAGTTCGATCCCCGGCTGAGTCATACCAAAAACTTAAAAACTGGTACATATTGCTTTCTTTGCTTAGTACTCAGTATTTTGAGAAAGAGTATTGGCAGGAGTTAAACACACACCACTACCAACGGACTAGCCTCCTGTTGTAGTGATTGCACAGTTGTGTGGCCCAAGGGCTATGAAACGGAGATGGGGGCCGCCATATGCGACCATGCTAATGGTAATGCGGGAGGGCTTTGACACCGGAAATATTGACTTTCAACTGTCACTGTTTTTCGCACATACAGGTATGGCCACGAGATTTACAAACATGCACAGCACTGGATGACGCTAGGTTACGAGAGCGGTTGGGCCAAGTACGACACGAGCGGATTCTCGCCCTGCCCGCAACCCGGACACCACGGCTGCCTGGACCAGTACGCAACCGACGGGAACCTACAGTTCGAAGGGCGGGAGCTCCTCTAGAAATGTTCAAAAGAATTCTTATTCCGTTTCAGAATCTGCAGTTGATGTTGGTACCTTCTTTCAATCAAG
Source organism: Branchiostoma belcheri (assembly GCF_001625305.1). Lineage (NCBI taxonomy): Eukaryota > Metazoa > Chordata > Leptocardii > Amphioxiformes > Branchiostomatidae > Branchiostoma > Branchiostoma belcheri. The sequence goes on from NW_017804575.1 coordinate 1,944,966, forward strand.
TCATTCCATCCTAATGTTTAAATTTTGTAATTGTAAGTAGCATTATGAGAAAGAATTTTCCGCACACAAAATATTGTATATTTGTAAAGGTTCACTATTCATTGTCATAGACTCATCAAAGTTGTGCAATTGATAATAATTCCACACCAATTTAATTTGTTGGTTCTCAGATTTGCCTCTTCATTTCTTTTAGATTTGTAAAAAAAAAAAGATTCTGATTCTGAATCAACTCAAATATGCTCATACCGGTATTTTGTCCCCAACAGTTGAGGAAAGTCCTTTTCTTCCTACTTGTTACAGTTTTTCCATCAATGCAGTGGTTTGATTAAAAGTTCAAAATTCATAGTTCAAATACTAACCCAGCCTTTTCTGCTGACTTCATGGCTCCTATCATTGCATTTGGGGCTATGATAGGATGCCTAGACCTGTTTTTATTTTTGCCCTGTCGCTTCATATTTTTTCTGAAGAAATCTGAGAACCAACAAATGAAATTGGTGTAGCCTAAAGTTGTTGTTGTTTATTGGGCTAGACAGACTGTTGCTAAGTAGAGGAGCATTGTGATGTACAATGTTTGGATGATATACAATTAGGTGGTTGAATGTGTTCAGCTACATTGAAAGGCAAACAAGCAGCATGCGTTCAGAGACATTCTTAGTTTCTAAACAGTTTGCCTGTGTTCTGCTTCAACCAGACTTGTTAGAATTTGTTCATGGTAATTGCAGAAGACACCTTAAGCTCCAAATTGACACTGTGTGCACAAGACAACTTCTGCACTATCACTGCAGAGGGCCATGTGGAACATCACTATGCAAATGTCGCTCCATTCGGAAAGGATTAAGCATTTCTGGCATCTGTTGTTACGGCTTCACCACTATGTGGTGAAGTCATATTGTTTTTCCTCATGTTTCTTCTCCTTCTCCTGCCATTTCTTTAAATGGATTCAATTTCTTCATTTGGGGGCTAAATGACCTGAAATTTCTGGAAATTTGGTATGGCATGTCGTAAAATGTGGTGAAGCCATGCAGTATTTGCTCCAAAGCAAATGTCGGCCTTTCTAGTTATACAGTGTTTTTGCACACACACACAAAACCATACTACATCCATCCATGACCTTTTGACTAAGTACTTCTCCAGCTATTCTGTGGCGTTTCCCAAATCACAGTTCCTGCAATTTCTCTGGTGACTCTGACTTAAGTTCAACCTTTGTTCAAGCTGCACATGTACTTTAGATACAAGCTTTAGATAAAATTGTTTAGAAAATTATAATCCAGCTGAATGAATTCTTGTACATATTTGAATGATAATATTTTTCACAATTTTTCTAGATATTGTTTATGTCACTGATGTCTTATTGTTAGCAGTCAATGTTACAGAAAGGATGGAACAATAGAGATGTTGTTAATACATACCAATGTATATGTTGTTGATTGTCAGCTACAGATACAACTCAGAACACAGTTCATACTTTGTGTTAACCACAGGTTACCAAACTATGTTGTCTGGGGATCACATGTTGGAAAAATAAATGATGAAGACTTCAATCAACGCTTTCATGTCCTATTTTAGAAATAAAAACATTGGCACAAGATTTCACTCTTTACAAGATGCAAGTGTTGAATGATAATTGTACGTTAAATTTTGTATGAATGACAGTTGCAATAAAGGCATGAATGCTCAATGAATTACAATCTAAGTATACTATACTGTTCTATACATTTAATAACCTACGCCAGTGAAAGACTGGACAAAATGTCATATCTTGGTCTTGCATAGAGTAACTCAATTGAAATCAATGATGTAATACACTAGTCTTTCAAATAGCAACATTCTGCTAAGTTTAAACACTCAACACTGATTCCAAGCAAAGGCAATTTCGTAAAACTATATGCATCACGTCATCTTTTTGTACCAACAATTTCGTCCCAGTCTGGCCAATACTGTTCCTTCATACGGAAACAGTAGTCCTTGATGTTAGGATATTGTTCATTGGTTAGCTTGTAGAGGTGGGAGTGTTTGGGTGTGGTCCAAAGGAATTCTGCAAACAGTCCAAAAACAGTTGGGTCTGCAGCAGTTGGCTCCTCTCCCATGAAATATCGCTTGGTACCTGACAAACAAGAAATGCAAGGAATAAAACACTACTGGTCACATACACATTATACATTCATCATGGCAAATATGTTGAACAACAGGTGCATGTGCCAAAAAACAGTTACTCAAGCAACTGGATATGATTTTGGAAAGGTCACTGACAGACATTTCAGGTAGCATCCTGTCTGACACTACGTTTTGTCAGTGACACAGACTGCAGGAGAAATGCAGGTTTATAAGCACAAACTATTATTGATATGCAAATAAGACAATTTTTTGGGACGTCCAAAAGTTAGACAAGTCAAGACAAGGATGATGCAAATTAGTCAAGAGCATCCTGTTGTTTTAGAACAGGAGCTTAAGTGTTGTCTGTCCTTGGGACTGGGAGCGCCAAATTTCAAGTGCCTGAGAGTTCTACCCATAGCGGTTCAGTGTAATGTAGCTAGCTGCCACTGCACCGCATGCCTGCAAAGCTGGTAAGCCAAAGGGCCGTTATACCAAATAAAAATTATCTTCCAAAAGATTAAGCCTGTTATGGGGCCATCTCAGAAGAATTTTAGGAAGTATCTGGCAAGTTTTGTCCCTACCTAAAAACTCAGAAGCAGCCCAGACGTCTTTCTGAATGATGTCGTGGATCTCCTGAGTGGAGTGCCTGCCCAGACCCTGAGCATGCAGCATCTGTCGGACCTTCCGCGAAGCTGTGGGGAAAATAAACAGCTGGACAGCCGAGGGAACGTCAAACAGCTGCCCCAGGTGGAAGTAGTTTTCCAGCCAGCGGTCATAGCCAATACCCCTGGAGAACAGATGATGAAGAAAGTTTATTGCAAATACACATGCCAGGGGGCTAATTGCAGGTACAAACAACATGCATGAAAAAAGAAAATACAATGGTATGAGAGACTATATGTACGTCTAACATTATACTACATACTACAACATACATGGTGCTAGGTTTGCTGGGTTTGACTTCTTCTATTGAGGCAATGGAATCATGGAATCACTATCGCAGAGTGGAACTCGCTGTCACCGCGTGCCTGCAAAGCTGGTGTGTTACGCTGAAAGGCGCTTATACCGGCTATACCAATACAGATACAGATGGGTTGTTTGATTTTAGTAGTAATTGTTTTCTTGTGGTAGGGGATATAGTGGGAAAGTAAGGGAGCATTTTGACAGTGGTAAATAATTGTTTTCTGATATCGTCATAAGATTAACAATTAGAGATGAAATAATTTTTGTCTTCCACTGCATTGCACTTTATTCCAGCACTGTGCTTTTAGCGCCAAGAATTAAAGCAGAACTCCAGTCAGAAGCTCTGAGGAAGGTGTGACTGATAGACACTGAAACATAAGCAAGGTAAGAGACAGTACTGGTTGTGTATTTTTAAGAAAATCCCTATATCCAAAACTTGGTACAGTTTTTAAAAGATTACTCAATAAATTTTGTTTCTCACGGTGAATAGAAACAAGTCTAGAAAACTAGATGAAAAGTTTCCATACCAGTAAGTGTTTTCCTCTAGCATTTTAACGAATGCTCGGCTGATGGCACGTTCCTTTTCTGATAGGGATGCATCCAGGTCAACTCCAAATTCTTCATTTAGGAACTCCATGATAAGGCTTGAGTCCCCCATGGCTTGTCCCTTATAGGTGATCCAGGGTATCTTCCCCTGAAAAACAATGTTGGCAAACTGGAGATGGCAAACCAGCAAAAATAGAAACTTTTCTTGAATTCTTCACTCCTCATTCTACTAGTCACGACAAGAACTAAAATTCACTTACTGAAAAGATACTACTGACAATGAAACAACTTAAACTGGTACGTAGCAACAAGAACAAAAATCCCATGATTTTGAGTCTACTATAACGTTACGTCGGTGAAGGTTAGACATCCAGGGAATAAGATACACCAACAAACAGTTACTCAAGCAACTGGATATTTCGGAAATGGTCAGACGTTTCAGGTAGCATCCACAGTGACTACTAGTACCTAAATCGTCAGTGACAATGGAGAGTTGTCATGAATTAACACTGGTATAAGTACGAACTATTGATAGATATGCAAATAAGCGAAGACAATTTTCTGGAAAGTCTAAAAGGAGACAAAAGTTAGACAGCGTTACCTTTGGCCCAAGTTTGAGGGTTTCGCTGTACTGATAGGGGATGTTGACCATGCGCAGGTAGGTCATGAGCTTTATACCAAATGGAGTCAGACTGGGCACCAGTCCAGGCTTGCTGTATCCGGTCTGGTGCACATACACCATCGGCTTGCCTGAAAGGACAAGAAAGATCTGAGTGAGTTTGGCTACAAATTAATACAAGCAAGGAAATAACCTCCTTGATACAAGGATAACACATATCTTGTCTAATTCAAAGCCTGTTCCCACTTCAATCTGGGTGGGGTTATTAGAGACCAAACCCCCATGCACACCCTTTGGGACACAGAAAGGATAGCCTGCAAAGTATCCCTAGCCCTGCCCACCTTTTCTGTAAACCCAAAAGCCTGCCAGGCTAGCCTGCAGGCTACCTAGCCTTTTCCGCAAACCCATCTGGGTGAGGGTCAACAGGGCTGGAAATACTTTTTGTCTGTAAATTGCAATGTGTTATTTAACGTTATAACAAAGAGTATGTGCAATGTACTATCTTGCAAAAGTGATACATTTAATTGTTTACTGTAAACCTTTAATTTTTACTGTAAATCTATTTTTGAATTAAGTAAGTAAATCTATTTCCTATTTTGGCAATGACTTGATTTTGCGGTAGGAGGAAAAAGCAGTTTTCACAGTGTTCCAAATAGTTTTCACGTACAGTTGAAAGTTTTCGCTAAAGTTTGAAGATTGACACTGTACCTTGCACCGTTGCATGACCTATGCAGCACGTTCTGTTGGGAAGGGCAGCTCGCAAAAGTGTGGTGTGGTGGACTCGAGAGCTAACTCTCTGTACTGAACAAAGATGTCTTCTTAAGGCGTTCATGAATGCAACTTAAGACTAACGACACAGCTACAACGTCTTCGCTATATAATCGTTACAGAACGGCTAAGGCTGAAGAGGCTCTACATTTGTACATACCATGGTAACACTTTCCTTTACTTCCGGGTTTAGTAGGGTCAAAGGTTACTCTGTTGTTCTTTAGACATTTTTCCGACATTCTGTCGGATTTCTATCACTTGTCATTTACGTATCATAATCAAAATATGAGGCAGACTTTCTGGAGACTGGATATCTTTTGCAATACACCATTTTAGAACGAACGATCGTCTAATATACTCATTTTACTAGTAACTCAAGTGCGCTTCTAGCGATCTTGATGAAAAGTGCAAGCCAAGATGCACACAACTCCAAGCAGATGTAATGGTCTCTCTTACCAGTACCTACGTACATGTAACTACGTAACAAAAAACAATGTAAGAATATATTACTGTGATATTGACGAAAAAATGCTTCTGGTGGTCTAAACTAGATGAAATCAATAAATGATTTGAAAGAACACAACTTTTCTTGCTTTTCGATACTAATACAATACATTCTGTGACTGAGGCTTGTTATCTTACTGTTTCTTTTTTTGTTCAAGAAAAATTGTATACATGTAATAGTGATACTTAGAAATGAAATGGGGCCATTTAAAAATAATGAGTTATAAAGCCATTAACCTCAATACTCAGAACATACGCCCCCATGAACCTTGGTAACGTAACTGTTTACCTTAGTACTGCCAAGAGTCAATGGACTTCGCATTTTGTTCTAACCTTTGATACCTCTACGTGATAAATCAAGGTTTTAGCGCAGATGCTATTCTTTTATAAGTTTGGGTGGTTGTTAGACATACATTTGTAGCTAAGAACGATTCAGAGCACCTTGAGAATCGATATCTGATGACAAATAGTGCATTTGGTAAAAATAAGGAAGTCCTCCCCCAACTTTAAATGGATTGACCCTCACGTTGGCCTTGTACTATCTATTAAAACATTGATAGCACTGTTTTATTACATTGCATGCAGAAATCTCCATTCCGAATTCCTGATGCTTTTGAATTATATAACAGTTACACTTTATGTGCACCACTCCTCATTATTACCAAACACCCCCACCCCATCCCCCTCGGGCTTACACTGACGTGTTCTTTCCTATAGACATGTTTGCATTATTACCAAACACCCCCACCCCATCCCCCTCGGGCTTACACTGACGTATGCCTTCCTATAGAGAGACGTGTTTGCTTTGTGGGCAAGGCTATTTAGTTCTGTATTTTCCTGTTATTGCCACTCGACGTAGATCGTACCTGGTACCCGAGTGCAACACAACAACTCAACTCACTGTCCAATGATAAAAGAAGCAAGCCATTCTAAGGTCAGTAATGTTGATGTGTTGTTATTTTGAGAGCACGCCGAAATATTTGGGGCCAGCATTCCTTGGCCCCTTCGAGGAAGTACTCTTTTGAAATTCTCCAAAGCGTTGTTGGTAGACATAACAAGAAACTGGTTTGAGTAACAGCGGTTTCTTCAAACACGTACAGTCAAAATGTCGTAATAACTGTGACGTGAGTAGCAGCCACTTTAATATTATTAAAATCACGGTAAAATCTGATAGTGGCATGTGCATGTACATGCGGGTCTATATTTGCGTACCCCAAAACATTGATTAATAGTATACATGTATAGGACAGCGGCTACTGGGAAAGCGACATTGCGACACTTTTCGAAGACAATTTAGTAGCGATCAAACAATGAAAGAAATTGAGACTGATTGTGCCCTTGGCACAAGATATAAGGAGGTCATTGCCCCCACCATATGTTTTATTTCTGTGGAGTGTAGCCGATGAACTTTGAAGTTGGAACCCTGCCCACATAGAGCTACAAACATGCATGCTGTTTTGCCTAAAGCACTTAGTAGGCTAGCATTATTGTGGAGTGCGTGCATTTTCCCACGTAGCCTGTATATCCTTCAATGTAGAGAAGTGTCTAATTGCTAACTTGAGCCACGCGAAGTTGGCAATGGACTTCACCGCTCACCGACCCAGCCAAGTTCTAAAGTTCCTTGTCCGCCTATCTTCTGAGAAGGGCTAAGTAGTATTATTAAGGTGTTTTGGGATGAATCACGTCGACTGTGATAGGGAGGGAAAACCTATGCAAATATTACTTATTCTACTTATTCTATGTGATTTATATGTAAGTATATATTGTACATTTGAGGGTGAATGAATAGCTGCACTGTTCCAAATAGCCGGTGAACCCATGCCGCTCCTACGCAACTTAGAGATGGTGGCATGTTGTATTTATCTTAGCAAGTACGCCCCCTTCACGCCCACCGCCATGTTTGGTGACCATGTGTACAAGGCTTTATTTTGTGACGACACAGATCCTACTACTTAGGCCACAGCAAGTAAATTTTATGGATGGCATCCTCCACAGACTCCAAATCTAATGTGATAGGGCGAAAACAACAAGGCAGTCCAAAAGAAAAACAAGATTCCTACATGTTGACCACTGTCAGAGGGCAACAAATTTTTTTCCCGAAATCAGACGAAAATCAATGCGCGTGCTGATGTCATGCATAAAAATTACTTGCTGTGGCCTCATAGCAAAGAGAGAGAGAGAGAGAGAGAGAGAGAGAGAGAGAGAGAGAGAGAGAGAGAGAGAGATGTGACGATACTTTGCTACCCTATCATGTACACAGAATAATATTTTCCGTGCACTGCTACCATGCGCAAGTCCTATGTGCTTACACAGGACAATTTCTTCGTAATTCGTTCCAAAAGCGACTCCAGATCACCCATGCATCATAATGATTTGTTCATAAATTGTCATCGATAATATATCATAGTTCTAAATAAAGGATAGACAGTTACCATATAGTATTTGTGTTTACAGTTGTTGCCATACATTGTTCTTTATACTTGTTGAGAAATAAATTGCATTCCTTCACGTGTATGTCTCAAGTGGATTAGTGACATTGAGTCTCGGCTATCAGCAGGTTCATTCAACTATGTTTCATCAGTTTTGGGATAGGAGGATTGTCTTCTTGTGGCAATGCTGAGTTCCAGTGGCCATTATGGGAATCGAACCCTGACTCTTAGGTCGGGGTCAATCGCAGGTCGTGTGGACAATGTCAGCTGGATAAATAAACACTCACATAAGCTGGTACGGTGACAGGGCTGTAACTCACCCTGCTGCCGCCCTTTTGTACACGGCTGGCTGCAGAGTTACACACTGGGTGATAAACGGCGAGCTGCTAGGGGTAAATTGCTTTTAGAAAACACGAGAGACCGAGTCAGAAAGTTTTCGTGGGATGGCACATTTTGTACTATACTGATTCTATACTCACTCACTGCGGCGAGGTCACTTGGAGTCTTCTGTGTAACGGGTATGAATATTGTAATTAGGGTAATATGTAAATGACCATGTGGAAAGACTTGTTATAGAGAGTTATGCATATATTTGCGCGTTTAGGTAGGCGCTGATTGGTTGGTGAGAGCAAACAATCAGATGAAGGACTATTGTTAGCATAACTGAGCTTGGAAGAGACAGTCGCTGTGTTAGTGTGTCGTGTTAACATATGGATCAATAAACCCGGCTCGGCGGAAGTAATCGAACTGTTTGCATCTCTCTCTATAGTAAGATATATATAGACGCTAAGATACCAAACTACCACTAGACTAGAAACATTACAACTGTCTGCTTCCATTTCTCTCTATCCTCCATCGCAGCAGGCAGTTGACTTAGAGTCATTCCACTGTCAGCTTCTAGGTGATTAATGTCAGTCAAGTGTGGTCTTCCGCGACTTCTGTTTCCATGACTCGGTTTCCACAGTAAGAGTTTGTGTACTACCTTATCCTTTTTCCTCCAACAGTGGCCTGCAAAACGCAGTCTCCTTTGCCGTATTGTTTCAGCAATCGGTGGTATATTTTTGTATACTAGTAACTCACGGTTTGAAATTCTTTGTGTCCATGAGATGTTTAAGACATTTCTCAGCATTCTAGTGTATGAGCAATTTAACCTTGTCTCCAGTGTTTTTTTAAGTGTGTAACACTCTGTTGTACTATAATTGTACATTAATTAATTAGACAAACCCTGTATCACAAACATGATCTGCTCCCACATTTTCCACTGTACAAAAAAGCGAGAAGAAGTTGACCTCTCTAATATTAGCTCAGTGACTACAACACTTTGTATTAGCCTAGTATAGTACCCTTGTATGTTCCTTATGTATGTATGTCTAAGTCAAGTAGTGATCTCTTGTCTCCAATTTTCTATATACGTTTGTTATGTGTCTGTTATATCTTGACCTGTACCTAGCCCGTCGTGGCATGAATGTACAATAACGGTATTTCAATAAAATAAATAAAATTAATCTGTCTTTTTGTGTCTCAGAGGGTGGCGATCATCTTCTTGTAAACTGACATTTCTTGAGATTGTCGTCCGCCATGATGGTTTTGCTGACGTCATCACTCCTCCTCCTCCTCCTGGGCCATGCTCTTCCCGTGATGCTTCAGACTCCGGACAACGACAGGATCAACTGTTACCCTGAGAAGGGCGCCGTGCCGGTAGAGGCTGCGTGCGTCTCCCAACGCGGCTGCACCTGGGCCAACGATACCGCAAACCCCAGGTATACACTGTCTAAACCAAAGCTTTTATTATGTTTACCGAAGGAAAACATATTGTTTTTACTCAATTTCCTCTTCCTCTTCTTCTCCAAACACTAACCTCTGACCTGACCACTGACATGATTTGTTGACGTCTGTCACCATGGTGACTGGTGTTGGGTTACATAATGTTGCAAACTTCATGGTCTGCTCTGCTCCTGTCACCATATACTAGTAGTACATGTATGTGAATATGTTTGAGTAAAAATTAACAGAGCAGACCATGTCCAAAGGTGAACATTATACATTTGCTTTGCAAATGTTACTTCTCTAGTTCTCTCGTAATTTAGTTTCAAGTCCAGCTTGTTCCTGTAGTCATCCATGTGAAAACATTAGTCACTTTTTGTTACACTGCCCTAACTACACTCAACAACGAAATACCCTTTTTGGCAACTTAAAAACACTGATTGACTTTATTACTGACTTGGATGATCTTTCAGATGATATTCTGGTACTCGTACATTTACTTTTAAGAGGTTCTTCTTTTCTGTCAACAATTTACAATACTCAAATACTATTACATGTACATTTTTGTTAGAATCAAATCGTTTTTGTAATATCTTGATCAATCCTGTCAGTATTTATATATTTGTTTCACTTGTTCATTGATTAATTATTGTATTCAACTTCTATACGAAAACTCGTGCTTTGCTTGCTTGTATTGCGTATTGTCTGGTGGCGACATGAGTATAAGTGTACCTTGAGTGTGTCGCTGTAATGTTTCAATGAAAAAACATTATATGAAAGTTTATTGCAAATACATGCCCGAGGGCTAATTGCAGTTACAAACAATATAAGAAAGAAAATACAGTGGTATGTGAGACTATATCTATGTCTAGCATTATACTATATTCTACAACATGCATAGTACTAGTTTTACTGGGTTTGACTTCTTCTTTTTAGGCAATGGAAGACGAATTTACCCACTTCTTCTATATAATATGTGGGTTCTTTGATTTTAGTAGTAATTTTTTTGTGGTAGGGAATGGTGGGGAAGTAAGGGAGCATTTTGGACACGGTGCTAAATAATTGTTTTCTGATGTCGTCATAAATGGACAGTTAGAGATGAAATAAATTTCGTCTTCCACTGCATTTGAGGAGCAATATTTACAAATTCTCTCCGAAAAAAACCCAGGGTCCCCATCTGCCACTACCCTGCAGACTACGGGTACGAGGTGGTCTCCAAGACCAGGACGGTTCACGGGTACCGGGTGCGGATGGAGTGGAAAACCGGGCAGAGTTGTGCGTTCAGCACACCGGTACAGACCGTCACACTAGACGTGGAGCATCAGACCAACAGTAGGCTGCGTTTTAAGGTGACATTTTTTAACGGTGTCGCTCAAAGCAAGGCCAATTATTTTTGGCAACTTCTAGACATAGAGCTAGAGGTAAAAGTGAGTATAATGTAGTTATGTCAGGAGATGGTGGTGGACCTTTGTTTTGAAGCTTTGTGGATTGTAGTCGGACGGAAAGCAACTGTTTGGAAGAGAGTTCCATAATTTTGCAGTCCGGGGAAAGAAGCTGTTGTTGTAAAATGACTTGGAGACAGGTATGTTAACGGTGTATTGATGAGAACTGGAAGAGAACCTAGTGGCATGCTGAAAGGTTCAACGGAACAAGAAGTGAAAGTTCTCCTGAACATCGAGAACTTGCACTTCTTATGAAAGTTCATCTGTGTTGGTAGTTAAATGTTTAAAATTCTCTTACCTAGAGCTTTCGACCAGTCACTCTGGTCTTCCTCAATAGACTGACCCAGTGGGGCTTGTCACGTGGTGGCTTCTTTGAAGTGTGACGTCAACACTGGGTCACGTGACAAACCCCACTGGGTCAGTCTACTGAGGAAGACCGGAGTGACTGATCGAAAGTTCTAGGTGGGAGAACTTTTTGCGTTGGATCAAAAGTTTTAAATTTAAACAAGGTTACATACTCGTCTTACCATCGTTTAGCCCTATTTGTAAGTAAGCGTTGATTCTTTAAAAAAAAACTTCCACGTATCTATAACATTACAAATAATCCACCAATCAAACAATCAGCATAAAAAAAAAGAAACAAACAAACACACAACTACGCAAAGACAAAAAAGAAGGAGACTTTGAAAATTAGATAAATTCTTAACTGAAGATCATTCCTCTAAAAACTCTACCATTTTTTCTTCAGTTTTATGACCAGGGCAACCCGCGATACGAGGTTCCTATGGACATGCCTGGTCCGGAAACGGCAGCGTCTCCGGAGTATGAAGTCGGAATTCCGGAATCCGGGCTCTTTTACATCAACGTAACTCGGAGGGATACCGGCACCCTGATGTAAGTATACCACAAAGAAGAAAATAACACGAAAAAGGACATTGTCATTCCTAATATTATCCCAGGGCCTCGCAGTTCATTGTAGAAAGCATCGTCGGTGTTTTTATCTACATGTATGGTCTTGTACGTAGGTATTTTAAATTTTGTCTTGTATACATGTACGTAATTTTGTTGTACCCACGTATCTGTCTGTACGTCTACATGTACATGTAGTTAAGGACCTTACGAAAGTCGCTGTATATACTTTTGTTGTGTCAATAAAGTTCTTCTTCGGTGTTTGCAGTACTCCGTTCAAAACCCCTCTGTGCCTTAGCCAGTCTGATTCGTGGTCGGGGCCACAAGAGCTCTGTCCCGCCCGCTTTACATAGGTTTCCCGGTGTACATGTGTATTTCACGAGAGATTGATTAGCCCTGTCGTGTTGGGGGAAACCAAATCCCCAAGCTTACTGTCTCTTATTAGCGTACACTCCTACCGGGACGGCCTGTTGCACTGGGCGGGGGAAGCTATTAGAGCTCCTGAAGGCACAACCTGCCCGAACATCGCAATACCCCCAGTCACGTAAGACTGGATACAAGGCTATCTATGCCTCAGCGTCAAGGCAATGGTTGTTCGTGAATTTAGGTATTTTTTTTCAGCTGGGATTCTTCCCTCGGTGGCTTCACCTTTGCGGACCAGTTCCTGCAGATCAGCACCAGACTGCCGTCCCCGTACGTGTACGGCTTCGGGGAACACGAACACGCCACGTTCCACCACGACCTGAACTGGCGCACGTGGGGCATGTTAACCCGGGACGAGTCCCCGGGGCCGGTGAGTAAGAGACAGTCTTCTAGCCTACATGAGTTTTCTTTTACACAACCAAAACTTCTCACCTAAGTGCTTACGTTTCGGGGTATATCAGACACCTTCCTCAGAGCTTCTGACTGGAGTTCTGCTTCTCGCCGCTATATGTAGCCATAGTAAACGTAAGCACTTAGGAGAAATCTTGGTCGTGTAAAAGAAAACTCCTGTATCCTATACTTTACCAACCTGATGAAACTATTTTCGGAAGTCGTCTAGCCCTTTAGTCTCTTCCAGGCTTCGGGCATCTGTCTATTTCGTCAATTTCTACTCTACTTTCCATCCGTTTCCCAAAGCCTGGTGGAGGCTATAGCCAAATACTACGTAAGTTCCGCAACCTCGTTCAAAACGTACATGAGTGTAATATGTACACGATACTAGTAGTCATTTAACACAATAACTCTAAAAGACTTGGTTTTATAAAAAGAGTCTCTTTACTCAGTGACTTACCAACATTCACGGAGTGTCTTTTTTGTTGACAGCCAGTCCAAGAGACCGCTGCCGACGGAACGACTTACGACGTGGAGCGGAACAATTACGGAGTACATCCCTTCTACATGGCCATGGAGGAGGACGGAAATGCCCACGGCGTGCTGCTGCTCAACAGCAATCCGCAAGGTGGTATCACAATGCCGGCTTCTCGGGCTATCCCTACATATAAGCTGTGTGCCATCCGTAGTGTAGGCCCACTCATTTTCAGCAACCGGAGACTATGGGAACGGACGATAACGAAGGAATATTGGTGTTTGAGTTGTTTTCGCCAAAGTGCAAGGTCATTTTTGTTTGTTTCAAGTTATATTATACAGAAAAATATGTAACTATCAGCCATTACATTTCAACATTTCATCATAACTCTATCACTTTTTCTATCACTTGTATGTTTACCCCAGACGTGACGCTCCAGCCCAAGCCTGCCCTGACCTACCGGACTATCGGCGGCGTGTTGGACTTCTACATGTTCCTGGGACCCAGTCCGGAGGAGGTGGTTCAGCAGTACACTCAGGTATTTAAAAAAAATTAAAATTTTTTACGGCTCTCAGTGGCCAATATGAGATGTTGTCACATCGGCGCACCAAATCCGTAAGGTGTTTTTGGCACCCTGACAGACAGATTAGCCCAAGAGGCTCGGTGGGCGTCACTCCACCGTATAGGTGGGGAAGTCGTGTGAAGTGCCTTTCCCAAGGGCACAACGTCGGGTCACGGTGAGTATCGACCTCTCGGTTCCGAGTCCAACGCTCTAACCGTTGCGCCACCGACGCCACTATACACTCAGGTATAATATGAGCAAAAGTACCGAAGTAACGGATTTCTTTCTCAGCACTCGGTGTACAGCGGTGAGGCGGCCTCCGTCCTAGATTTCAAGTGCCGAAGTTACGTCAACACTGGGTGTCCAGTAAGTGTTGGCGGCTTCAGCACTGGAAACTTCCAATTGGCAATACTAGTAGTATTGGAAACCAAGCCAGACGTCTAATGGCCCCTTTCCTCACATTTTCACTCGGCCTTGAGATATAGTAGAACTGCACTACTGTATGTTGACGTAAGCACCGGAAGAAACTCGGCTTCTAGCGCCAAAGAGTGTCCGAGGGAAGGTCCAGTGCGGGACCCGTTCTGGATAGCTGAGTGCTGAGTGGACTTTTGGCACTGGAAAACGAGTGCTGAGACAAGATTTAGCTTTGGAATTCCAGTTCTGAAGGAGCTTCAGCACTTGAACAAAGCCGTTCAGCACTAGAATTAGCTTTCTTCCGCACAGGGCCAAGTGCCGACACCACTTTTCCCGCGAGTTCCGCACTAGGCGCCCATCGCGGAACCCGTTGCTTCGGTACCCCTGCTAAATAAGACGTGAAAAAGCAAAACTAGCAAAATTACATGGTAGTGTAGACAATCTAGATCTTCTAACCCCCTCCATACACTTCGTTATATATCTAGTCACAACTTCCTGTTTTTATGTTTACCGAAGGAAAACATATTGTTTTTACTCAGTTTCTTCCTCCTCTTCTTCTTCTCCAAACGTTGACCTATGACCTGACCAATGACATGATTTGTTGATGTCTGTCACCATGGTGACTGGAATGGGGTCACATAATGTTGCAATTTCATGGTCTGCTCTGCTCTGCTCTTGTCACCATATACTAGTAGTACATGTATGTGAATGTGTTTGAGTAAGAATTAACAGAGCAGACCATGTCCGAAGGTAAACATTATGCATTTGCTTTGCAAATGTTACTTCTCTAGTTGTTTATTTATATGTTTACATCATATATACGCAAATTATTTGCAAATCATTGGTAGACAAATCAGCCAATCGTCACCCGTCTATTGCCGTGACGTCATGGCAGTCATTAGCATTCTGCCTCGTTTTCAGGCGATAGGACGACCCTTCATGCCGCCATATTGGTCACTAGGCTTCCAGCTCTGTCGCTATGGTTACAAGAACACTCAGCATATCCAAAATGTCGTCGAGGGTATGCGTAACTACAACATCCCACAGGTGAGCTTAGTTACTGCTGTTAGGCCACGTTGATTTGATTGTATGGATGACATCCTCTGGGAACCCCAAAACTCATGCGAGCGTGCGAATAAAAAAGTTTGGCAAAAAAGATGTAACCTTCATTATGAAATCTAGGTGGTCATGGAGGTTGAACAAATGACTAAATACACAGAGTAATATTTTATTGGCATGGTGAATAATCTTCATTTTCATTCCTTCACATTTTCTTCTTGTCATTTGGAATGTTCCATTATTTTTCCAATCCTTTTTTTTTTCAATTCTACGGCATATAAATTTGTCATTTGCTCATTTTGCAGCTACTTTGTAGGATTTACAGTATGGACGAAAACGTTTCTTTTTTTGGAAACGGACGAAAATTCATGCGCGCAAAGATGTCATCCATATAATCAAATCAACATGGCCTTATAACGTGTATATATAGCCACATCTGTGCGCATTTTTGTTTCCAATTTTGATAAAAGGATGGATTTGAAACGTTTGCCTAAAACGTTTCTTTGTAAAGACTGTTTATAGCAGTAAGGATAAATAGTAAAGATACCAAAAAGAGTTTATTTCAGTTCTTTTCATTAGCTTCACAGTTCGGTCTCTGAATGTTTTATTACTCGTGCTAGCTTGACGTGAATGTCAATGTATACAATTCATGTGTAGACGTTTCTTTTGTTGTGTGCATACGTGTAATACTATACAATAGTCTTCATTGCCTTCGCCAAGAAGGTTATGTTTTCAGTAGCGTTTGTCTGTGTGTGTGTTTGTGTGTGTGGTTTAGCAAGATAACTCAAGAAGCAGGGGATGGATTGGAATGAAACTTGGTAGGTGGGTAGGTCTTCATGAGACCTAGGAATGATTAGATTTTGGGATCCCTGGCGGCTTTCCTAGGTACTGCAGCAGAACTTCCGGTTTTGATATCTCGTGATCTGGACATGCTAGGGTCACGAATTTGGGTCCCCTAGCGGCTTGTTCTGGAACTGCAGCAGCATTTGATGAAAAATTTTCGAAGGAGGATAACTCAAGAACCGGTTGACAGATTGTTCATTCATTAATCCCTCGTCTATATGGAATACATACCCATATGTGATGTTCAGCTATGTATTTTCCATGACAGGATGTGCAGTACGCCGATATAGACTACATGGAACGTCAGTTGGATTTCACACTTGACCACACCAACTTTCCCGACCTGCCAGAATACTTCAGACAACTACAGGGCGAAGGCATGAAAACCATCATCATTTTGGTAAGGTTGTGCTAGCGCAGATATATCATTGCATCAGCATTTCAGCATTCACCAATTTCACACTTCCCATAATGCCTAGTAAAAGTCACGGATATGACGTAAGACCACCCCTCCCCCTTCCTCGATGTAATATTTCCAACAAGTTCTATCGACAAACTGGTCAACCATTGTTTTGAATTATTTCTCTAGTATAAAGCGCATGCCATAATTGCATTTTTGTTGGAATTAGAGAAAATGACGTACCTTCTATCGTTCTACCTTCTATCGAAGACTCTCCTACTCACACGGTCGTATTACGTATATTAGAACGATAGAAGGTACGTCATTTTCTCTAATTCCAACAAAAATGCAATTGTTTCGCTTTATACTAGAGAAATAATTAAAAACAATAGTTGACCAGTTTGTCGATAGAACTTGTTGGAAATATTACATCGAGGAAGGGGGAGGGGGTGGTCTTACGTCATATCCGTGACTTTTACCAGGCATTATGGGAAGTGTGAAATTGGTGAATGGAAGATGATGACAAGTACAAAATGTTCGAAGCATATCTCTTTTTGGCGTCACCGTCGCTTCAAGACTGAGCCAACCATATCACATAAATTCATCCACAGAAAAATATCAAATTAGAAACTGAATATCTTTTCCATGGCAGTAATTTTTATTACCAAGCCTGTTTTCACCTTTGCTGCATTTGCCTTGTAACACGCACAAGGAAAAAAACTTTAATTAGAAATTTAAGTAACATTCGCAAAGCAAATGCATAACGTTTACCTTCGCATATATATGGTCCGCTTAATTCTTACTCAAACGCATTCATATATTAGTATATGGTGACAGGAGTCTTAATCCATCCTGTTATGAAATTGCAACATGATGTAACCCAACACCAGTTACCATGGTGACAGACGTCTGGTTCAGGTCGACCTTATTTGTCAAGAAGAAGAGGAAGCAGCAAAAAAATGTTTTCCTTCGGTAAACATAAATATAAAACTAGAAAACTTTGCCATTGCAGTAATTCTTATTCAGTCTGTTTTCACTTTTGCTGCATTTGCCTTGTAACGTGCAAACTTTTAAGGTAAACTAACGGGACTTTGTACTATGTTTAGGATCCTGCTATCAGTAAGAACGAGACAGACTACCCAGCCTGGGACAAGGGTGTACAGATGGATGTGTGGATAAAAAACGAAGACCAGTCTGGACCGGCTTATGGAAAGGTCAGTTAGGACATTAGACACATACAATTAACCAACGAGACTAGTTCAAGGATCCAAAAACAACGACATTGTAACTTCCGAAAATAGTTTCAGTAGGCTGTTAAAGTTTAGGATATAGGGGTTTTCTTTGACACAACCACTTTTGTCTCAGAGTCTTACCTTGCTTACGTTTCGGTGTGTATCAGACACCTTCCTCAGAGCTTCTGATTGGAATTATAGTCTTTGCCGCTATATGTAGCCGATGTAGGTGGCGCTTTTACTCAGCTACGTTTGGGATTGTGCTCTCGCCGCAAAAGCGCCACCTACACCGGCTACATATAGCAGCGAGAAGCAGAACTCCAGTCAGAAGCTCTGAGGAAGGTGTCCGACAGACACCGAAGTAAGAGACAATATTGGTTGTGTAATATATCCAATGACAATGTAATTTGGAATGGAGATTTGTAGGCCGATGATACAGGTCTGTTGTTTATGTTTATGTTTACGTTTATGTTTACGTTTATGTTTATGTTTATGTTTATGTTTATGTTTATGTTTATGTTTATGTTTATGATCAGGTCTGGCCGGAATATGCAGACGAGTTTCTACCCGGTAAAATGCCGAATGCTTCATGGGACTTCCAGGTGGAGGTGAGAATGTTTCTGTTTACGTTTACATGAAATTCCAACATTTTCGTTTTGTAAAAGAAGATTGCAACTAGAGAAGTAACATTTGCAAAGCAAATGCATAATGTTTACCTTCGGACATGGTCTGCTCTGTTAATTCTTACTCAAACACATTCACATACATGTACTACTAATATATGGTGACAGGAGCAGAGCAGACCATGAAATTGCAACATTATGTAACCCAATTCTAGTCACCATGGTGATAGACGTCAACAAATCATGTCATTGGTCAGGTCATAGGTCACTGTTTGGAGAAGAAGAAGAAGAGGAAGAAACTGAGTAAAAACAATATGTTTTCCTTCGGTAAACATAAATATTAGTGATACGTTGTCATTCATACAATTTTATCATAAATAGATTTGGAAAATGATCTTTCAACCTGCTATATATGGCTTCGTTATGTGTCTGCATGGTCTAAAATCACCAATGAGCAACGGGCAGCGATGCAGGGTGTACAATGTGCTTGTGATTCAGGATCCATAGAGTCGTGGTAGTACAGAAATATATATTTTATCTATTTTTTTATTCCCCCTTGCCCATATGCATACATACAGGAACAGATTAACAAGAGATTGAAACATGGCAACAAACACAACGAAAATCAAACAATGCCTAAATATAAAAATAAAAACTTTTTAAAAACCAGGTTGACATAATGTCTCCAGAAGCACCCCCATCAAACTCCTTTCAAGCCGTACTCGGAAATTCAAGCCGTACCGTTCAAAAATTCTGGCCGTACCCGGAAATTCGTGCCGTACCCGCGAGCGAAGTGTTCTCAAGATTGGGCGCGATTTGTACGACGCCACTCGGCAGATAGGTGGCCTGGAATATTTACCAGAGCATAGGCTATATGAGGTTGTGTATCGTTGCCGTACAGGGTATTTAGACACGACTTCCGAGTGACTACGCACCGGGGCTGAGCGATATCCGCCATTGGGTACGGCGAAAAAGTACAGGGTACGGCACGAATTACCGGGTACGGCTTGAAATTTTCGCGGGTACGGCACGAATTTCCGGGTACGGCCAGAATTTTTGAGCGGGTGGGGCTTGAAAGGAGTTTGATGGGGGTGAAGAAGGTACTGAGATGGTACCCATCGGAGTGAATGAGCGTGACTATGATATAACCATCCTGTATATTACATATATGTTTCTCACGTCTGACGCAGAACTACCGATCGCTGGTTGGTTTTCCGGACTTCCTGAAGACGTCCACGCACGACTGGTGGCACGAACAGATCGTCAACTTCCACGACAACCCGACAGACGGAATCAGATTCGACGGGATATGGATCGTATGTTGTTTCATACCAGTACTTTACTTCCAGACTGCGAGCAGCGATAGTCAATATCTAGCCTGGATGCCAGCAGTGAAAACTACGTTTTACTTGTTGTCACAGGGCATTCCTGAAAAGCAGTGTTATTAAATAGCACTGAGGTCTCTACCCTGTTTAAATAAAACAAACAAATAAATAAATAAAACAGAAATAAATAAATAAATAAAGCATAAATAAAACAGAAATAAAACATAAAACATAAATAAATAAAACATAAATAAAACATAAATAAATAAATAAATAAATAAATAAATAAATAAATAAATAAATAAATAAATAAATAAAATATATAGATAAATAAATATATAAATGAATAAATAGTCAATATCAGCGCCGCATGAAAACTCGTGAATTCGAACCTTGCAACATTTTCATGTCTATGGTCCTAAATGTCCTAGTTTTATGTATCAGTTTTGATGTTACGCATGTGCGTCGCTATTCTTGTTTGTTGTGCCATGAGTTACTTTTGTTATTTCGAAAATGAATAAAAAGAAAGAACTTAAAAAACATTTTCATGTCGACGACGCAGGATCGTTTTAAGAGCAATCAATGTAAAGTTGGAATGTGCAGTCTGTTCACGTTTTTGTTAAAGTCTGAGGCGTTATGATGAAATTTTTCCTGTTGTCCAGGACATGAACGAACCCGCTAACTTTATTCCCGGAAACTACGACCCGGCGACTAACTCCGGGAAGTGCGAGAACAACCGTTGGAACAACCCAGACTACACACCGTGTAAGTTGTCGAATTCGACTCTCAATAATATGATATCACTAATATCTCTGGAATGTCAAAGTCAGTTTGGCCTTTTTATGTCTCACTTTTCTGAACTCATCTTGCAATGTTAGAAATACCCATCTGCAGTCTGCATTTTGCAGTGACATTTTCAATATTACAGAAGAAATATTAAGCAACCTGCAATTTTGCAGACTGAAAAAAATCAGGCTAGGTGCTTCAATGGTGTTTAAGAGCTTTTGTGTATACTACTGACTGCAGTAAGGCCATGTTGATTTGATTATATGGATGACATCCTCCGAGAGCCCCAAAACCGATGCGCGCGTGCGAATAAAAAAAGTTTAGCAAAAAATAAGTTCTTTTCATTATGAAATCTACGTGGTCATGAGGGTTGATCATGAGCAAATGGCACAGAATATGGTTTGGTGAATAGTCTGGTCTTCAAGTTCATTTCTTCACAATTTCGTCTTTTTTCGTTTGATTTTGGCATTCTACGACATTGGTATAGTTTTTATTATTTTTTTTTGTATCTTATGGTATATTTTTGCTAATTTTGCAACTGTTTTGTACGATTTACAGTATGGTTGAAAACTTTTTTTGGAAACGGCCGAAAATTCATGCGCGCGCGGATGTCATCCATATAATCAAATCAACATGGCCTAATTTTGCATGTAATTTTTTTCCAACATGAATTTTTACATGCCATGGGTTTAGATCCGGACTTTTTTCCGAATTAACTGAAGTGTGTAATTGCAGAAAGTATTTCCGAATCGCAGAAGAAACATTTTGACATTCTGCAATATTGCAGAACACTGAAGAATAGTATTTATACCACTTTCTTGATAGGGATACACAACATAACACATCCCAAAAAAATATCGTCTTGAGTAGCTCTGAAACTACGTAGTTAGATACAGATTTAGCTAATTTGACTTTGACTTAATTAAGATCCGCATTTAGCGTACGAACTGTAGCTATTCTTGCTGTGGTCCATTCTGACATGTACACACATACGACAGGGAATATATCAGGCATAAACTAACAGTAGCAAAAATGCTAACACACAGCGTCTATATACATCATTACAAGGATTCTATACATCATTACAACTTCATTAACCTGAAATTACAGGGGTGATGGGAGATCTGTACAGTAAAACTATCTGTATGGACGCTCATCAGGAGGGAACTGACGGGACCACGTACAGACACTACGATGTCCACAACCTGTACGGCTGGAGTCAAACACCCACCACACTGAGGCAAGTACACCAGAACTACCGCGGATGTCAGTCTTTTTATTATGTTTACCGAAGGAAAACATATTGTTTTTACTCAGTTTCTTCCTCCTCTTCTGTTCCAAACGCTAACCTCTGACCTGGCCAATGGCATGATTTGTTGACGTCTGTCACCATAGTGACTGGTGTTGGGTTACATAATGTTGCAATTTAATGGTCTGCTCTACTCCTGTCACCATACACTCGTAGTACATGTATGTGAATGTGTCTGAGTAAAAATTAACAGGGCAGACCATGTACGAAGGTAAACATTATGCATTTGCTTTGCAATTGTTACTTCTCTAGTTACTGAGTAGTTTTAGTACGCTCTTTCAGCCGCTTCCTTGTAAAATAGATAATTAGCTAAATAAAATCGAAGCGGATACTACAGCGATAATGCTGAGGTCACATTTACAAACCGGGGCCCGGACGGGCAGCTTTAAGGAACGATAAGTACTATATAAAGGACAACAAAACAAAAAAGTTATAGTTTAAATTAAGAGATAATCATGAGTACTATTTGTATATATTACCGATTAAAATTGTTGATTTTTCGTTCGCGCAAACAGCCCGGTCGGGTCACGGTTTGGAAATGTGACTTTGACATAAACATAGCTCTATTTCATCAGAGGTTTTTTGTATCCCGGTGTTGAGCCAAATCCTTGAGCTGCCACATACGCGAGAGGTCAGGTTTTTTGAGCAAGGGTTAGGGTTGGAGTTGGTATTAAAGTTAGGGTAGGTATTAGAGTTAGGGTTAGGGTTGATATTAGAGTTAGGGTTAGGGTTGGTATTAGAGTTAGGGTTAGGGTTGGTATTAGAGTTAGGGTTAGGGTTGGTATTAGAGTTAGGGTTAGAGTTGGTATTAGAGTTAGGGTTAGGGTTGGTATTAGTTAGCGTTAGGGTTGGTATTAGAGTTAGGGTTAGGGTTGGTATAAGAGTTAGGGTCTGAGTTGGGATCATTGTTCAAGGCTAGGGTTAGACTTACGATTGGGGTTAGGTCTTTAGTCTCCCACATCACGACCAGCCCCCTCCCGTCCCTTGTCTAAGGTATATAATTGGGAAACCCCCAAGTTGTGTCGGAGTCATGTATTTGACAGGATCATGTATTTGGCTTGACACCGGACCTTCTGTGGATTCTATGGCTGCAATTCTTCTGTCTGTCGCTAGGAGCGCACGTGTAGCGACAGGGAAGCGCAGCATCGTTGTGACCAGGTCCACGTTCCCCGGTAGCGGGAAGACCGGGGGACACTGGCTGGGCGACAACACCAGCAAGTGGGACCATCTTCACAAGTCTATCATAGGTACTTGTATGAAGTTAAAACTTTAGATCCAACACAAAGTTCTCTCACCTAAAAAAAGTGGAACGCTTCACGATTTTGTGCGTCATCAGTTTTAACTTTAAACATGTAACAAGTTAAATACCAACACAGATGAACTTTGATGATGATTTCGAGTATTCTCGTTTCGAAGCTAACTGTATAGTGTAATATTATTGATTGATGGCTGTATAGTTTAATATTATTAATTGCTGTAATAATTGATGCTTGATGTGTAATTTACTATGTTGAGAAGTTTTCCTGTAGCATAATGTCAATGATAGCAGTTGAACGTGTATGTATATAATAGTTGTATTTTATGTAAATGACTCCAGGAAGTGATGTACATATTATCACTAATGGGAGATTCCTAAATAAACAAACAAACAAACAAACATACCTGGACCATTAACGACGAAATGCTATTTGTTTAATCCACAGGGATGTTGGAGTTCAGCCTCTTTGGCATTCCATATGTGAGTAGCAAACAGTTTTCAGCATGTTGAAATGTATGGTCAAGAGCTGAATACACGACCATAAACCTTAAGTTGCTACATGTAAATTGAAAGTCTTGAACGTATTTTTGTTCACCAAAACTCTTCTCTTTTAGTACAAAGGGTCTGTACAAATAATTATATATTATGTAGACCCCGCGTTGCTCCATAACGATTAAACTGTATTTATGTTTATCTTCGCAGAAGGAAAACATAATATTGTTTTTGCTCTGTTTGTTCTTCCTCTTCTTCTCCAAACCAATAAGGTCAATGACCTGAACCAGATGCCTGTTACCGTGGTAACTAGTGTTGGGTTACATCATGTTGCAATTTTATAGCAGGAGGGATTTATACTCCTGTCACCAAATATATGAATGTGTTTGAGTAAGAATTAACAGAGCAAACCATGTGCGAAGGTAAACATTATGCACTTGCTTTGCAAATGTTACCTTTCTAGTTACCTCCATGAAAAATGGAGGTATTGTTTTTGGCTTGTCTGTGTGTGTGTGTCTGTCTCTGTGTGTGTGTGCTTGTGTTTCCGCACATTCGTAGTCAGCATAATTTCAGAACGCCTTTATGGATTGTGATATTTGGTATGTTGGTAGGTCGTAGGAATGATGGGAATTTTATACCTTTATGTGTAAGTTACTAAGGTTAACATTAATATGCATTATTATTATTATAATTTGAGTTTACAAACCATAAATTTAACTAGATTGTGGTAATTGTGATCTTATTTTTGAATGAGACAAATACCCAAAAACATTTACATAAACTCTACATATTTCATGGAGGTATAATATCTCCGAATTCTTGTTTATTTGATGTTATTCTGTGTCCTGGTCAGATCGGTGCTGACATCTGTGGGTTCTGGGGAGAGCCTGAGCGGGAGATGTGTTGGCGCTGGATGCAGCTCGGAGCGTTTTATCCCTACAGCCGTAACCATAACCAGAAAGACGTCATAGCGGTCAGTATATAAACTAACCTGGTATCCAGTCTTATCGTGGTTGGGTCATAGTAGTTGGGGCAGATTGTGTCTTCGGGGCTCTAATAGTTTCCACCCGCCCAGTACAACAGGCCGTCCGGTAGGAGTGTTACGCTAATAGAGATGGCACCACGATGGGGCTAATCAATCTCCCATCGTAAAATATCTACCGGGAAACTTAGCTGAAGCGGGCGGGGAAGAGCTCCTGCAGCCCCGAGGAAAAGCCGCCCCAACAACGATAAGACTGGATACCAGGCTATACAGAAACCTAAACCGTGTGTCTACATGTATGTAGACCATGCTTTTCTTTGTTAATTGACCGAACCAGACTGTCTCTCACTATGGTCACTGGTGTTGGGTTACATAATGTTGCAATTTTGTAGTAGGAGGGATTTATGTGAATGTGTTTGAGTAAGAATTAAAAGAGCAGACCATATGCGAAGGTAAACATTATGCATTTGCTTTGCAAATGTTACTTTTCTAGTCTTTCTATTTCGCAAAGCTACTCTTTCCAGCCGCCAGCCGAAGCCCGGTAGAGGCTACTGGTTAGTATACACAATAAATTTTTTCACTGACTAGTTACTTTTTAATAAAAAAACAAAACACAACATACAGCTTACACTTTGTATTATCAGGAACAAGATCCGTCAGCATGGGGTCCGGAGTTTGCGGAGGCGTCCCGGGCAGTCCTGTTGACCCGTTACCGCCTGCTGCCCTACCTCTACACGCTGTTCTACCAGGCTCACACTCAAGGGTCTACTGTTGTACGCCCGCTCTTGCACGAGTAGGTTTTTTTTTTAATTGCCTTCGACAGAAGGCTATGAAATCGTTTTGGCACTGTTTTTTTCCATTATGATCCGCCGTTTTTCTAGTTACTTAAATTTCTTTTATCATTATTATCTGTTCGTTATGTTTACTGAAGGAAAGCATATTGCTTTTGCTCTGTTTCTTCTTCTTCTCCTAACAAATAAGGTCAATGACGTGAACCAGACGTCTGTCACCATGGTAACTAGTGTTGGGTCACATCATGTTGCAATTTATAGCAGGAGAGATTTAGACTCATGTCATCATATATGAATGGGTTTGAGTAAGAATTAGCAGAGCAGACCACATCCGAAGGTAAACATTATGCATTTGCTTTGCAAATGTTACCTTTCTAGTTTTGTTTCTGTTCCCTTTTTTGTGCTGTTTCTTCGAAAATCGAAGGTTGTTTTATTCCAGTTGTGTTTGTACATTTTTTGGACAGGTTCCGCACCGATAAAAACGCCTGGACGGTTGACAGACAGTTCCTGTGGGGCCCAGCCCTCCTCATCTCTCCGGTACTGGAACAGGTACGTATAGAGACACTTCATTCTCTACAACTGGGAATTATTTTTGTTTTCACGTTCTAAAGATAACCTTGATATATCTCTTTCTTGTTTAGAGTTAAAACTCTAGATCCAACACAAAAAAGTTCTCTCACCCAGAGCTTTTGACCAGTCACTCTGGTCTTCCTCAGTAGACTGACCCAGTGAGGCTTGTCACGTGGCTTCTTTGATATGTGACAGTTTGGACACTGAACAAGACTATTTCCTGAGAGGGGTTAAGAAGGCTATTTACATCAGCACAGGGCCCATCACCCTTCACTTAACCGCGACGGGGGCCAACATCGTCTACCAGATACCTTTGTTGACGTCACACTTCAAAGAAGCCACGTGACAAGAAGCCTCACTGGGTCAGTCTACTGAGGAAGACCAGAGTGACTGGTCAAAAGCTCTAGGTGAGAGAACGTTTTTGTGTTGGATCTAAAGTTATAACTCCAAACATGTAACTACCAACAAAGATTAACTTTCATGATTATATCTCTTTCTTGATGCTACCCAGGGCGCCACCAGTGTGACTGCATACATGCCCGATGTCAGGTGGTTTGACTACTACACGGTAAGCCGCGCACATGCATGCAAGCGTATGATGAAAAACAACCGCATGTATCTTATGATTGCACGCTATTTTTACTCAGATCTATTTTAAAGAAAGGACCACACCAAGTAATTTCTATGGATGACGTCCTCAGGAGACCCTAAATCTAATGCGAGAGCGCGAAAAATAAACAAGAAGGGCAAAAAATAAGATACAAAGATATGAAATATACTAAAGGACGACAAATGTTAGGACACAAATTGAATGAGAGAGCACAGTGTAACAACCGACAAGTCTTTTATTTGTCATAAAACAGTAATAAATCAGTGGAAGAGCAGTTGTCGTCTTGTCCTGTTTATTTAATTTCCTTTCATCACATCTTCACTGTCGTGACTCTTTGGTCATACTTACAAGAAGCGTAATTTCTTTTTTTTTTTTGAGAACAGGCCAAAATCAATGCGCGCGCGGACGTCATCTATAAAAATTACTTGGTGTGATGTCGACATGTGTTTCCATCCTTTTCCGCAGGGTGGCGAAGTCAGTGCCTCTAGCCGCGGCAGTAACATGACGATACCGTGTGACATGGACTGTATCCCGCTTCACGTGCGGGGCGGGTATATCATCCCAACACAGGAGCCCGCAACTAACACACAATCAAGGCAAGATTAGTACTGTGGTACTGTGGCCTTTAGATTTGTCATCTAGAAGAAATAGAAAATGGAAATGTAACATTTGCAAAGTTTACCCTCGCATATATGGTCTGCTCTGATAATTCTTACCCAAACACATTCATATATATGGTCAGACAGGAGTCTAAATCCCTCCTGCTATAAAATTGCAACATGATGTAACAACACATGTTACCATGGTGATAAAAATCATTGACCTTATTGGTTTGGAGAAAAAGAGGAAACAGAGCAAGAACAATATGTTTTCCTTCGGTAAACATAAAAAAAAAGAAAATCTACACATTCCCTACAACGAAAGCATACTAAAATCACTTTCTGCCACTTGTAGAAATACGGTATAAGTAGGGTTCATTTTACAAGAAACAACGTAATGCATGGTTTCTGAAGATGTTCTAACATTTTTGTTGATTTTTCAGCCGGCAGAACAAGTTTGAAATGTTGGTCGTGCTAAATGATGACGAGCTAGCACAAGGTCAATTGTTTTGGGACGACGGAGAAAGTGCTGGTGGGTCTATCTTTTATTACAGCTTACATATCCTTCTTGTCAAAGCCCACGATTCCATATACTCCCCTTCAAGGCTTTTCTGTTATAATGCCTATTATACAAAATAAAGTTTACCTCACATGTTTGTTTTCTTCTCATCCGCAGACACCATTGAGAGTAGAGATTACCTACTGCTAGAGTTAAGAGCAAATATGGTAAGATGGTAATGTTCTTCTTTTTTTTCTTTTTTCTTTCTTTCTTTCTTTCTTTCTTTTTTTCTTTCTTTCTTTCTTCCTCTCTCTCTCTTTATTTTCTTTCTTTCCTTTCTCCCTTCTTTCTTTCTTTCTTTCTTTCTTTCTTTCTTCCTTTCTCTCTTTTTATTTTCTTACATTCTCTCATTCTTTCTTGCTTCTTTCTTAAGAAAAGCCTGCCTCTTCAGCATCTTTAAGAAATTCAAATGAATTTTTTGTGAGTTTCTTAGGTTCATTTTGCACCATTTTCAAAACGTGTGATTGTGTAGGTCGGTGTGACCACGGTTGTCACACACAAAGGCTACCGGCCCGACAGCACGGCCACTATCGGTAGTGTGAAGGTGTTTGGTCTGAAGAGGACGGTGGGGGAGGTACAACTGGACGGAGTGAGCACCACACGGTACACGTATCGGAACAAGGTGGGTTTCATTCTTATGCAGTCACTGCAGTATACCCTTGTACCCTGTCAGTACAACCAATGAGAGAAGGGCAATTAGCGGTTCGACCAATGAGAGAGTGGCTGCATGGAGGTGGGCGGGGCTTCAGGATCGGTTTATTGCGCGGGCTCTCTTCGGGGCTCCGCCCACCTAAGCTAAACACTCAGGAGGGAGTTTTAGCTAAAATTAGCTATTGACTGGTTGATTGCTTTGAAAGATGAAATCACTGAATGTGTTTAAAATCTGTTTTCTAGGTGCTTCACATCACCGGCATGGATCTTGACTTGACCGTCAATCATGAGATCAGGTGGAGCCAAACAACGTCAGCTGCAGTACAATCCTTAGCCGCCAGATGGCAGCTGCTGTTCGTCTTCGCTGTTCTTATTACTTTACTGGCTTGAGTACATCAAGGGATGATGTTGTTACCGCGAAAATCAAGAGTAAGAACGTAAACGATAAAGGTCTGAAGAAATACAAAGCAGCTTATTGTATTTGATTATTTTTTTAACAGTGTTGATTGCGTGTTTTTAACAGTGTCAAACCAAATTTGTTTGTTACAAAATATTGCAATGATAATGTTTATGCAGTACTCAGTGGATTTGATGTATTCCTGATAGATTTTACTGTAAAATTGGACTGACTTGTATCACCAGCAGGGTTGGAATCCTAGAAAAAACTGATCACTTCGTCATTTAATAAAGTTATTTCTGATTTTTTTCTTTGAAATCCTCTCAAAAACGCAGGAAATGCCATGTATTTCAGAAGGTTCATTTTCCAAAATTTTCAGGGGGAGCATGCCCCCGTACCCCCTAGTAAACTCGCGTCTACAGCGCTCGCTGGTCCCTCAGAGAATGGGAAGACCCCCCCCCCCAAGCAAAATCCTGGCTACGGGTATGAGACTTTCTCGGGAGGGACCAGCAAATTGCCATGCGCAGAACTAGCAGATATATTTTGGTACTTATTATTTAGATAATTTTTCCTGAGCAAATTTTGCTCACAAAGGCCCAGTTTTCTGGTAAGAAGGACAGAAGAATGTTTATTTTTAAAATACATTGTATGGCCAAAAAGTGTGACCCTTTTCATGGTTTGACCTGTCATTGACCTCTAAATACTTGATCTCTGGACTGTTCCACTTTGCCAGGGGGTGAAATCCTGGTATCATTTCAATATTTTAGCTGTAGCTCATTAAAATCCCAGAACTTCCAATATTTGTATCAAAAGACATATGACAAATCCAGCTTTGCAGTGGGGGTGAAGACGTGAGGTTTGGAATAAAGGTAAATGTGTTTTAAAGTGCTTGTT
Source organism: Branchiostoma belcheri (assembly GCF_001625305.1). Classification (NCBI taxonomy): domain Eukaryota; kingdom Metazoa; phylum Chordata; class Leptocardii; order Amphioxiformes; family Branchiostomatidae; genus Branchiostoma; species Branchiostoma belcheri. The sequence goes on from NW_017804575.1 coordinate 1,974,648, forward strand.
TCTAGTGGTTTTAGCATAGATTTTAATGGGATGTCCTTATGCTGGTGCCTGCCCTTCTGACTGGTTCGTCCAACATCAGCCTTCACCTTTTGTGGAAGTTTTATGTTGCTGGCCAAGTGATTCCCATCGTAACTCTCCTCTGGAGGATACTAAAGGTTACAACACGACTAACTTTACGACAGATTAGCGCTGTAAAACTAGATTGGATAACACGGAGATAACACGCAGTAGCATCGGTTAAGCAGTCAACGGTATGGTTCTATTTTGCGCTTCCTTGTTTTACTGCTTCCAGGAAAGCAGATGCTCAAGTAGTACTGTGTACCTAAACCCACGTTCAGGTCCAAGTCCGGAATCAGGTTTAGGTCCAGACTTGTAAGTCCTGACCTAAACCCAGGACATAATACAAAATACGGAATGGACTTCTCAGTGAACATTTCCCAATGGAAAATGGGGCATCTTTACTTACTGCAAAATTTTGTAGCGAGCACTGCACTACCAGGGTTTAGAAGAAGCAAGATATGTTGTTTGCGGGACACGTCTGGGCAAAACTGTGGCCACATAATTTACGGAGGCCGACACTTGATGACGTTTTCTTCATTTTGCAGCGCAAATTTTGGTGGTTTAGAACAAAAAATGGGAATGTGACATGATGTTTGTAAGCCCGGAACTAGTTCGAAACGTTCAATATTTTTCTTTTTTGAACTTTTGAACTTCTAAACATTTTCACAAGTCCGGAACTAGTTCCAGCGAACCGGTACACAGAACTATGCTCAAGTAGCATATCTTGTGACGGTATTTTTTAGTCGGATCTTCGGCAGCAGCAGTAGTTTGGACCACAATGATCTGGTTGCCAGGAGCACCCCCCGTCCTGGAGATAGTGGTACGTTCTCAAGCCAAGGGCCGTCCTACTCACGTAGAAGGCATCGAAGCACTCAACTCTTCTGTGTAGACAAAGAAGTTAAAGATTTTGGTCAAAGGAATAGTTAGAGAGTCTAACAAAACACTGCTAAGATGGAAGAGCTATATATTCATCAATGATTGGAATATTCTTTCACCGAAACATCATTCTGTCATGTTTCAGAGGTCTTTTTAAAGTGTTACAATTGCTGCAGCTATGAGTGCAGGAGAATTATTCCATTTCATACATGAGTAAAGGGATGGAAAACATGCCATAGGGAGGACAGTACTTCATCTATAAAGGTTTTTTATTGTCGGCATCATATGTCGGCATTATGAAAAATTTAAACTGTTCTCCAACTCATAAATTTGACTCACCGGAATTTCCGCTGAATCACTTAGTCTTCCTCAGCTATCTGACCCAAATGCTGTAGACACGTGATTTTCCTACGTGTGACGTCAGCAAAGGGTCAAAGGTTGTCTGAAGTCGATATCGCCCCCGTCCCGGTTGAGCGACTTCAGACAACCCTTTGCTGACGTCACACGTAGAAAAATCACGTGTTTACAGCATTTGGGTCAGATAGCTGAGGAAGACTGAGTGATTTAGCGGAAATTCCGGTGAGTGACATTTATGAGTTGGAGAACAGTTTAAATTTTTCATAATATAATTTACCAACTCAGATGAACTTTTATGCTGATATGTCGGTATGTTTAACAGACATACACTGTAAACCAACATGGCGGATGTGAAAATGAGCCTGTATAGGGCGTAATGCTTTGGAGCATCTTTAAAAAGGCCGGAAGACGGAATTTCGCTATATTAGTGGAAATCACAACTTACCCTTCTCCAACTTCGCTTAGAAAGCTCTGCTCCATAGAAGCGCAAGCCTGGTCACATGTCATTCCGTCACCATGGTGACAGTCTCTAGGCACCGCCCAGACCCAGTGGGGTGATCTAGCGAGGGCAGAGCAGGAAGCCTGGGCGATCCAAGCCAGATCGTTATAACTGGCCGCCGCGTCTGGATGAGGTGCATATTGCATGTACTAAGGTATTTATATTTTAGACTCCATTCCCTAGAAATACATCGTTTTTATTACTCATGTTTCTTCTTCTTCTCCCTCTCCCGTCACCTCAAAACCTCGTCAGTTTTGGGCCAAATGACCTGAAATTTGTCTGGTCTTTTACAAATGTTGGCATGGCAAAAGGAGTACCTTTGGGCTTGTAAATCGGTGGAAACCTGTCATATAATCTAAACGCTTTCGTGTGACATTCTTGTGATCTCATATAACAATGCTGACAATCTCTGTCCACAATACCTCTGTAATTGTGTAATGCAAGGCCCTGTTCATGTGAAAGTCAGTGAAGGCGTTTTACATGTGGTTTACCCCGAAGCCGGTTTCAAGTGGCTCCATCTGAACGCTCCAAATCACACTGAAAGCGTCTCGATCCCAAGCCACTTCTAGAGGTGGTTTCGAATCGGTTTTCCCGCATCGCGATTTGCGTCTTGGTCATGAATTACGGGGTGATATTTCTTTATTTATATGCAATACCAAATTTTACGTGGCAGCAACTTAAAGAGTAGTAATGGTCAAATAATGTGTCCGTACTAGGACGAGCTTCACCGCCTCTGGCGGGACTACGTCGGCATTTGGCCGAGATACGCTGGGAGGGGGGCATCAGCAAGCAGGTCGTTGACCTCTGATAATAATGACACGCTACCTAGCGTGTTTTCATCAAACAACAATGAATGTAGTTTCGGAGAATCGTGATCGGGCACGTTTTAAAAGGAATGTATGGCACGTGACCAGATGTGAGGAATGTGAGTTACCCGAATCGCGGTTTGGGTGACTTCACATGAACAAGCCTAAAATGTGCATTGTAACTCACAAACGTATTAAACTCACCAATGAAGTTCTCTGTTCCATTGACGCGATTCACCAGGTCTTCAATTCGAAGTCTGAGAGCCTCCAGTGCCTTCTCTAGCTTAGATATGATCTGGGTTTGGTTGGAGATTCTTTCGTGTAACTTCGCCACCTCGTCGTCACACTTATAACAACTGTCGGCTGCTTCCAAGTAGTCTGTGATATAGATATTAATAATTACACAGGTTCACTTTTGATAATCATTTCACACATCCTCTAAATCTAAATTCTGTTATGTCTTTCGTTAGAAAAATAACAACACATACCACCGTCGACAAAAAACCCACAACAATAACAATAACAACTCACCAGACGCCAACAACATTTCAATGAGAATTTACGTACATTAAATAAAGAATGTTACAACAATAAGAAAACAACAATCCACCTAGATTAGAGTTTATGTAGTTATAAAGATTATAGTTATGAAGTTATGCTTGAAATTGACGTAAGCGCTCGTTTTTACAAAACGTTTTCATGTAGTGTTGAAGGAAACAAAAGTCTCAACTACCGTGGCCGATAGGGACAATTCTGCCCAACACACTGACTTTTGTCTTCTCCACACTGACTTTTGTGTTCCCTACACTGACTTTTGTCTTCCCTACACTGACTTTTGTCTTCCCTACACTGACTTTTGTCTTCCCTACACTGACTTTTGTCTTCCCTACACTGACTTTTGTCTTCCCTACACTGACTTTTGTCTTCCCTACACTGACTTTTGCGTAGGGAAGACAAAAGGCAGGGTGGAGAAGACAAAAGTCAGCGTGTTGAGCAGAATTGTCCCTATCGGCCACGGTACTCACCAGTGGTCCCATCTTGAGTGAAATATTGTGGGAAGTCTGCGGTGATAGAGCTCACCAGTCTCTCCAAGGCCGTCACACGGTACTCTAAATCTTCCACTTGCGCCACAGCAAAGCTGGCCACGGTCAGTAGAAGTAACACCGCTCGGTACCCCATTGCTGCTGAGCACCAGATTGTACAGCTCGATCGTAGCTTGGGCGTTCGTTTGGTATATGTGCTACATCTAGCCCACTTTAGGTCCTAGCGTGGTATTTACTGATTGGGCCAAACCAATATGATTTGTTGGTTCTCGGATTCGACTCTTCATTTAATTTTTTTCTGATTTGCAAAAAAAAAAAGATTCTGGTTCTTGCCCCCAATAGCTAAGGAAAGTCCTTTTCTTCCTAGTTCCCATACTTTTCCCATGTATCAATGCAGTGGTTTGATTAAAAGTTCAAAATTGTTTAAATATTAACCCGGCCCTTGTGTTGAATTCATGGCTCCTATCGTAGCATTTGGAGCGAAAAAAGGATGCCTAGACCTGTTGTTTTATTTTTTTTCACCCTGTCGCTTAATATTTGTTATTAAAAAATCGGAGAACCAACAAATTAAATTGGTGTGGCCTCGTGATGATATGGTTACATATGGTAACATTTTTGCAAAAGCTAACTTGAGTAAAGGTGTATAGGTCCTGTAGTATCCGTTTTACTGTTTGTGCATTGTAAACATTGTGGCAGGCGGGGTAAATATGCGTGTTTGTTTTGGTTACTTCAATGTGAGGCACTTATTTTTTTACCCTCAATCAACCCTTCATGCTACATGGTATAAAGCAGCCATTTTGTGCATTCGTCCATTCTACGTGGTCATGAAGGTTGAACAAAAAATGACTTAACACACAGAGTATATATGGTATGGCGAATACTAGAATCTTTCATTTTTTTTACATTTTCTTCTTTTCCTTTGGAATTGATTTTGGCATTCTAAGACATTGGTATCGTTTCTCCAATATTTTTTCGACACATATTTGCTACTTTTGCAGTTGCTTTGTACGATTTACAGTATGGTCGAAAACTTTTTTTTTTTGGAAACGGACGAAAATTCATGCGCGCGTGGATGTCATCCATATAATCAAATCAACATGGCCTTATGGTACACAAAGTTCACATAAAAAGACTGTAAGTTGACTTAGTCAGCTCTTCGTATTCCAGGTTAACGCGTTGTTCCTATTTCAGTGTGAAACAAGATTCTAGTGCAAATAACACATTTGTTCGTTCCCACGTAGCTAGAACACCAGATAAAGGGTACTGTTAGAATGTGGTCGCTTTTAGGCCACAGCATGTAAATTTTATGGATGACATCCTCCGCAGACTCCAAATCTAATGCGAGCGGGCGAAAACAAAACAAGGCGGGCCGAAAAAAACAAAGCTCCTACAGTTTAAAATTTTGACCCAATTGCAATCATTGTACAAATGGTTTTGATTCAGTGCGAACATCACATATACACAGTCAGCATCACATATGACTGCATCAAAGTAAGAAACAAAACATTAAATCAGAGCCTTTTTTTGTCTCCTCTCTTCATAGTTATCTACCATCCACCTTCCAGCATGACAACAGACATTTTTGCTAATTTTCGGCATGTTGACCACTGTCAGAAGGCAACAAAATTTCTTGTTTTTTTTTCCAAAATCAGACGAAAATTAATGCGCGCGCTGATGTCATCCATAAAATTTACTTGCTGTGGCCTTATCAGATACATCCCATATCTTTTAATGGGTTTGCAGGCAGTAATATCCGCACAGCAACACAAATACCCCAAGGCTGCCACATTTTACGAGCCCATGATATGGCAGGGTAATATGTTACCACTGGTAGGGCACTAAAGGTACAAGTGTTTATGTGGATAGTCTCAGTAGATATATATTGTAGCTAGAGGCAATTGTTGTTTCCGTTTTATTAATTTCATGTCGCATATAAAAGCCAGCTGGACGGAATCTTGGTAATATAATTCCAAACCCATTTTGCTGTAGAAGTGCACTTTGCTTGTCATATGACAGGTGGCGCGGCTGTACAGGTAATACTAGTAGTACCATTATGTATGTGTTGTTTGTTCCCCCTGTTTGTTTCTTCCAATGCACGTCTTTTTAATGGCGGTATTCCAACCACAAGGAAGTCATCGTCGTTGAAATGGCTGCGTGTGAAATTAAGCATATAAGTCGTTTAGATGAACAAACAAACAAACAAATAAACAAACATAAAAACAAACACAGAAGCTGGACGAAACTTATTTGCCAAGCCAAGGCCCTAGATCTTTATTTTACTCTTTAGTTGTATCAAAATTTTGTGTCCTGAAAAAGTAGTCTTTGCTTATATGATAACCTGAACTATGATTTCCGTTATTTGCTTCATAACACATTTATATACAGCAGAAAAAAATCAAAATGATGGGCACTTAAAGTGCCTGTTCTACAGTTTTTAGTATTCCACGCAAGCGTCTCCATCCATGTAATGGCCTGGGATATGACCACGGTCACCACGTAGTGAGCAGTAAAGATAATCCCTCTGAAGTAAATAAGGTGAACAAATGGGACATTATCAAAGACTGGCCATTTCATTTGGGTGTTTCCCCTACACCAGGCATAGCGTACAGTCGGTTAGAAGCAGGTCTGTCCATTCCTGTTGTTCTGTGGCAAACTATTATTAGAAACTGAATTAAAAAAAAAACTATAGAAATTGTCGCAGTGGCGTCACATCGAAAGTTACTGAAAAGTCCGTATGTTGTGATTGTTTTAGGTTTTGTCGATTAAGGGCTATGACAGATATGCTACCTATAAGGGTAGGAGTAGGCGTGAGATATTACTGTTGTTCTGTGGTAAACCATTATTAGAAACTGAATTAAAAAAAAAAAAAACTCTAAAAATTGTCGCAGTGGCGTCACATCGAAAGTTACTGAAAAGTCCGTATGTTGTGATTGTTTTAGGTTTTGTCTAGTAATGCATTGTAAGAGCTATGACAGATATGCTACCTATAAGGGTAGGAGTAGACGTGAGACATTCCTGTTGTTCTGTGGTAAACTATTATTAGAAACTGAATTAAAAAAAACTATCGCAGTGGCGTCACATCGAAAGTTACTGAAAAGTCCGTATGTTGTGATTGTTTTAGGTTTTGTCGAGTAATGCACTGTAAGAGCAATATGACAGATATGCTACCTATAAGGGTAGGAGTAGGCGTGAGACAAACTATTTTTACGGTCTTACTTTAAAAGTAAGAGTAAATCTTCTTGGCCATATTGCTTTGTTATTGTACAACGTCTCCATCAAAGGCAGAGGATAGAAGACTATCATCATACATCCTACGATAAAACCATTTGCAGATGTACATGATTGATGTAACAATATGTCTCTTCCATGGCCTCTTCAGAATCTTACGACCCCAGTTCGTCATTTGTTGACAGAGCAGTAGTTTCTAGCGTGCTAGGTAGCACATGTAAAAGACTGCAGAATTCATTTCTGCATCACACTATCAGACTCTATAACAGTCAGATGTAGACTTAGGCCACACCAATTTAATTTCTTGGTTAACGGATTCGCCCGCTTCATTTTTTTCTGACTTGCAAATAAAAATAAAAATTCAGAATCAACTGCAAAATGCTCATATTTTGCCCTGAACAGTTGAAAACAGTCCCTTTTTTTCCTACTTGTTACAGTTATTCCATCTTTCAATGCAATGGTATCATTAAAAGTTCAAAATTCATTGTTTAAATTTTGAACCAGCCTGGTGTGTTAACTTCATGGCTCATATCATACCATTTTGGGCCATAATAGGATGCCTAGGCCTGTTTTTATTTCTTTTTCGCCCGCCCGCTCCATTATTTTTCTAGACAAATCCGTTAACCAAGAAATTAAATTGGTGTGGCCTTAGTTTTTTGTGTTGTACATTGTGTAATTGTCGTGAATCTGTATGTTCTGTTTGTACCTACGTTGTATTTTTATGTATTATATGTGAGGTCAGAACAATTCAGCGGTCCATAATTTTTTTATGTACTGCTGCTCCTATGCTGACCACCGTTTTGAATAATATTAAAGAATAAAGAATGTAGTCCAGCGGCATAGCTGGCAAAAATTTTAATAAATCAGCCGAATGATGCACTTTTGCCTGAGAACTAAACATGAACTTTTTTTTGGCAAAAATTGCAAAAAGGGCCATTTTTACGGAAGATTAATAAGGTACTCTGTATAATTGTTCAACATTATATGAGGATTACTAAATCATGGGTTCATATCAACTTTCAGCATTCTTGCTTTAATCATCACGACACAGAAGCCTAAAATTGAATTTTTTTTGTAAAGATAACTAAAAAATTAATTTTTCAAGAGAGAACAATACAGCAGTCAACACTTGATATGAGTGTTGCATTGGAATCGCTAAGTTACATGTCTGTGCCAGATTTAATCATAATTGCTTCATATATCATGGCACAGGAGCCCAAAATATCCAAATATTAATACTAAAATATTTTTAGTTTAACTAGCAAAAAAAATGCCAGAAAACTAGATGGCCACATTTAACTACATGTGTGCCATATTTGGTAATTTTAAACAAAAGTGCATAATTTTTCAGCTGGACTATTTGAAATGCAATGTGATGAACGAACAGAATACCACGTTTCTATCAAGCAATACGTATCCCGTTGCCGTGACAACAGATGATTGATAGCTGATATGACGTCATGACATATATGTAGGCCAGTAACATCTATTAGGTCAGATTTAATGGTGTCATAAAGGTAGTATTTCACGACATATTGGTGTCAAAAGACATACGTAGTTTTTCACTGTATTTACTATTGGGTTTCAAAGACACTGCATCCTTTGAAGTTCTGTATCAGGTCATTGGGTTAGAAAGTTATGAAGTACCCGTTGCATTCCCCATCCCGGCACACAAATAACCAGTAGGACGTTTCAAGCAGTAAGGAAACCCCAGTACCACTACAATCTGATTTGTTTGTTTTTCTTGTTTTTTTCAATCTTTTGTTTTAATCGTTAATTTTTATGTTAATTATCTAATCAGTTTATTCAGCGACCTGAATTACATGCATAAGACTTTTGTTTAATTTCTTTTCGTAGATGTAAAAACTAGTTTACACACTTCAGTTATTATTTCTGTGTCTTGATTTTGTTTAATTAATCAACTATTTCATTGTTTAATTTTGATGTTTAATTCAAATATGTTTTGTCATAAGTTACCTTTGTTTGGGGTAGGCCCTTTAAAAAACCACCCAGGTTTCTGGCCTACCCCGCATATTCTTTGATTGTTAATTATTTGTGTAATTTTTTTGATATACGTGCAAATGGTAAATAAACAAATAAACATATATGAGCAACTGGAAAAACCGGTTGAACATGACAAAGGTCCACAAGGTCATCCAGCAGTTTGAATTTCCTATGAGTATATGTTCTTATGCGTTATCAGTTTTGCTTCCCAGGCCAATAACAGATATATTAGCAACATCTAGAGTGAGCCAGTCGAGTAATACGTAAGAGTTATTACTAGAAACATACACAATAGCTATGATACAATTATGATATTCCACCCGTTGATGCCAAATATAGTTGTAATATAACGTCGTTTATGATAGAACTATAATACAATATTACACAACATTTATGCTTTGAGGAGTAGGACTAAGATACCAAGTGTTACTCTTCTATGTTCTACACCGCATTGGGAAATAATTATAGTTCAATTAAAGGCATCCAATGCGAGTTCAGGGCAGCAAAACTGAAAATATTCCGAATAAGGCCATCTTTGTGACATTAACACATACTGCTTCACATTAGCACATTTGAGTTAGCATTTCATACTTTGGGCTTTTCAAACTGCAGAAACAAGTCCCAAGATGAGTCCTTTATTTTCTGGGTGGTACCCTAAAAATCAGCCAAGGGCCCTTCCAGTAACCATTTTCCGTTAGAATTTTGGGAATTTTTGCTCCATGAGGGTCAATATACATTGGGATAGTGTGGTTTCAACTCAGTATGTAGATAAATGACTATAATATTGGCTTTGAAAAATCGTGTTTCCAAGCCCTAAAAACTGCACTGGATGCATTTAATACTTTCCCTACTTCCTCAACAATGATAAACAAATACAACGTATTTTAAGAAATGCATGTCTGAGTATTCTGTAGGGAATTCATCCTGTTCAATAAAACAAGACATATGAAAACATATTTCATTGCCTGGTAGTTATTGAACGGGATACCTTTGTAATCCGTCAGGCTTATTAATATTTCATATTAATATTTCATATGTCCGTCTGCACTGGTGATACCTGCACACAGATGGTTGTCTCGTCCCAGGATGATTCATTTTCTGATTTTAATTATCGATACGCAGAACTCTAATGTAATATCCTACTCATCAAAGTATAGTAGGCAGATGACTTCAAATGTTTAATAACTTTGATACATGAGGGAGAAAGATCAGAGTATCATATATTTCAGATTTATGGTTTTGGTGAGGAGAGGAAAGGGCAATGTTGGAACAAAGAGAACGCAGCAACATGCAGCATGAAAATACAAACCTCGTAAGGTATAAAATGATTCTGTACAAACCTTTATGTTATGTTTTCGTAGGCGTGTGTTTGTAAACACGATAACTTGAGAAAGCTTAAATAAATTGACTTGATATTTGGTAAGTGGGTAGGCCTTGATAAGACCTAGAAATGATTAGATTTTGGGCCCCCTGGCGGCTTGTCATGGTACTGCAGCTGAACTTCCGGTTTTGATATCTCATGACCTAGACATGCTAGGGTCACGAAATTTGGATGATAGGTAGCTCTTGTGCTGGGAAAGAAGTGACATAAGTTTAGAGTACTGCTTTAGTTATACTAGGCTTTATTAGTGGCTTTATAGTGATGAAGATACCTACCTGCTGTGAGATTTTTATTGAAACGACAGAAAATATGGGAGGGGGTGGAGTCACTATTTGGTGACATTTTGTGACAGACTAGTTTTATCTCAGGGAAACGATTACTAGTTTAGTTATTCTGGGCTTTATTAGTGGCGAAGATACCTACCTGCTGTGAGGTTTTTATTGCAAATATGCGAGGGGGGGTAGTGTACCATGCACCATTTGGTGACATTTTGTGGTAGACTACTTTAAACTCAAGGAAAACTCGTTCAAAAATTTACAATGAAAAAATCAAACAGTTCTCCAACTCAAGCAAATTGACTCACCAGGAATTTTTGGACCGAATCACTCGGTCTTCATCAGCTTTCTGATGACCCGAGTGCTGTAGACACGTGACTTTTACCCACGTGTGACGTCAGCACTGGGTCAAAGTTCGTCGGAAGTCGGTACCGCCCCCCGTCCCCGTTCAAAAATTACCCAGCAACATAACAGGAGTATGGAAAATAATCGGGTCACGCAATGCCCATGTTGGTTTTTGAGCTCCTTCAAACGGGTCAGGGGTGCACCTGCTTGCACCTTGTATTGCAGCATTCACCAGTTTCCCATCCCCAGAATGCAACGCGAAAACAGGGGGTGTAACCTCATTTGCATAGGACAGGAAGGCATCGGAATGATCCTGGTGACGTTAACCTTGAGCATGAAATGACCCAAAACACACTGAAAAACAAGCTGTTTAACGTCACCAGGATCATTCCGATGCCTTCCTGTCCTATGCAAATGAGTTTAGACCCCCTGTTTTCGCGTTGCATTCTGGGGATGGGAAACTGGTGAATAGCAGCAGGGTACTGATGTCTGTAATAATACATACCCGTATTATATATGGACACATCTATATGTCCTTCGTTGCAAATGGGACGAGTTGACGAGACTGCCAAATTCAATTAGGCCATGGGGCGTACGTAGTGCTCATCAACTTGCAAACATGGACATTTTATATCATTGTACCCGTGACACTGTACACTGGCATATATATCACAGTTGTAGAACCTAATTTTCTCGCTAACAAGAACTATAGCTGTAACCTCCGGCAAGGACGTTGTAAGCAATCTGTTTGAAGTTAATTTGGAGAAGTAAACCCACGAGGATAGCGTTATATACTGCCAGGTTTCTTCATACACATCATACTATAAGGTTGCTTTATACATGTGACATTATATTTCAATTTCCTAGGATATACGAGTATCGTCAACCATAAGCTGACTTCATTGAGCATCGTTGCACACAGTCATATGGGAACCCTCCAAACTTTCTCCAGTTGTATCATGACTGGAACTGTTAAATAACAGCCCGTCCCAGTTGGGATCCACCAAACCTTTCTAAAAAACCCAGGATAGAAAATCCACGGCGGCAGTGACTTTATCACACAGAAACACACGCTATATAAAGTGGGGTGAACGGCAGAAGGCCTGGGGAAACAACTCGGGGGAATCCCGAGGAAACTGCCCGTTGTGACAATCTTTCATAACCGTTAGCTTCAAATCCTTTAAGTGCTGCTGCCGAGTCCCCGAGGCGACACTGATCTATATTCTACGTCCATTTGTAAATCCCGCTCTAGTTTGCCATCCCCAGGTGCAGATTGGCAGAGGATGTAGGTTGTGATAGGGTGAGTGACATGTCTGGCACCCGGCTGACAGGACAAAGGTGTCTCACCCAAGTCAAGCTGTTAGCCTGATGTTAGCCTGATAGGACACGTGCCCTTCGGCACGTTTCGCAAGAACTTGGTGGCTCGTCATGTCACAGAAGGGGGACTCTTTCACGCTGTAGTCGTATGGTTATATGTGAGCCCAGTTTTATACACACACGATCTACCATGGGCATGTCGGCCATATACATCAGGACACTTTAACCTTCGCTGAACAGGGACGGGGGCGATATCGACTTCAGACAACCTTTGACCCTTTGCTGACGTCACACGTGGGAAAAATCACGTGTCCACAGCATTTGGGTCAGATAGCCGAGGAAGACTGAGTGATTCAGTCGAAAATTCCGGTGAGTGAAATTTATGAGTTGGAGAACAGTTTAAATTTTTCTTAAAGCATCATGTGTTCTTCTGTCTCAACTCAAGTAATCCCATGTAGTAAATATAGCCGTACCACAAGGCACGGTCATCGCACCTGTACTGTAAATTATTACGCAAAGAAAAATAAATTGTGCAGCAAATTGTACAGTCGAAAAGTTGGGTAATTCCAATTTCTAATGTAACAGTTGGAAATTACAGCTGAAAGTTTCTTCATAGTAGTCACTGTACTTTGCTTGACAAAAAATGATCAACGATAAAAAGAAATGTGGCGTCGGGTGGTGTAGTGGTTAGAGCAATAGACTGTGAACCGGGAGACCCGGGTTCGATTCCGGGTCGTAACCGGGACATGTCTGAACATGCGCCCCGACGTTGTGCCCTTGGGAAAGGCACTTTACACGACTTTCCTCACTCCACCCAGGTGTGAATGGGTACCTAACTTCGGTTGGGGAAAGTCGTATTGAGGTCACCTTGTGGCGCCGAATGGCAGCCGCACAGACCCTTGCGACAGTTCCACAAAATAATTGTGGAACAAATTGTATTATGTATTATGTGTATCATTTGTATTATTTGAATGTTGTAATTGTTGTGATTTGTATTGATTATGTGATACCCTGCATCAATTCAGCCGTATAAAGGCTGCAACTGCACGGGTACTGTTTGGACAATAAAAACCATTATTATTATAAATTATCATTGAAATCTGTTGATAGCGATTAAAATGATCTCTTAAACGTTACAAGTTACACTCGTCTTCACAGCCGACAAAAGGAGTCGGTACATATCATTTTCCTAGTTTTTTACGCGTATCTCGCACTCTGTCAAACTCTTCCCACGAACGGATAAGAGAAATACAAGGGCACTGTTTGATGTACTGCACTACAGTTGATTATAGCCCACTTACACTTCATATTAAATGTACGGCGTTGAATTATGTGCGCATAAAGTGACACACGCGGTTGTAAAATACACGCTTAACTTCAAGTGTAAGCTACTTTAGTATGATTGAGGGGCGCACGCGAAGTGTAGGTGTATATTTGTCAGGATTTCCCGTAGCTTTACCACTCCGACTTTTGGCGCAGTTAGGACAACCTTTTCCACGAGCGGTCTAACCTTCACGCCGAGTCTAAACGTGCGACCTTTGTGCGTCAATTACATTCCGTGTAATTTAGCAACATCAAAAGCGTTCGACTTCGCACTAGATGAATCGTGACGGGAGGATCAGTTGGCCATTGAGTTGGGGGTACTTCAAAAGTACATCGACCAATGTTTGTGGAGATAGATGGATAATAAAAAGGGACGTCGTCCTTAGAAGTAGGTATCTTATTTGACAGGAGAAGAGAACTTTGGAAGATGTGACCTACGTACGGATTATACGCGGGAAGAATGAAAGCTCTTTGACTTTACTGTAGTTTATAGGATACCTTCCACGCATATTTATGAGAATTGACAGCTCATCGAAAATTACAGATTAAGCTATAGTAACTTGTTATAGAAAACTACATATTTATGCTTTGCCTTGACGAAAATAGTAAGGCCATGTTGATTTGATTACATGGATGACATCCGCGCGCGCATGAATTTTTCGGCCGTTTCAAAAAAAAAAAGTTTTCAACCACACTGTAAATCGTAAAAAAAAACAGTTGCAAAACGAGCAAATATATACCGTGTGTTGCAAAAATAGTATTGGGAAACGTCATGGAATGCCAAAATTGAAAAGACGAAAATGTAAAGAAATGATTTTGAAGAGGAGATGATTCGCCATACCATACTCTGTGTCATTTGTTCAACCCTCATGACCACGTAGATTTCATAATGAAAGCAAATTTTTTTGCCAAACTTTTTTATTCGCACGCTCGCATCAGTTGTGGGGTTTTCAGAGGATGTCATCCATATGATCAAATCAACATCGCCTAAGACGTGCACAAAAGTAATTCAGGTTTCTTAAATCTACCCCAAACCTCTGCTCAACCTCAGCCATAGTGTCTTATACAAGGTTTCTAGTCTATGCCCACAGTTATTTTCCTGTCCATACTTGACGGCCATTTATACGTTGTGAACAAAGGCCATTGTGAGAAACGATTTGATGCCATTGTGCTTATGATTGTAATCTTCTTACAGTAATGAGCTTGTCAAAATGTATCGTAAGTACAGTTAGTTAATTTTGCATGCTGACAGAGGTTAATAGGATGTGAGAATGTAACACGTTATTTTTATTTCATTTCTTCACATGGATTTTTGAGCATTAGATAGGAAGCACTTGTTGTGCTTATGTGAATCCGCTGCTCATAAAACATAATGCAAATGTAAACATAAAGATGACATAAAATATAACATAAAATGAAAGTGGCTGGCGCACCAATACCTATAGCGTTAATGTGATTGGTCAAATCTTCCAGAGTGATGAATATAGTTGAACATAATATCAAAGATACGGCAGTTAGTAGGGTATGGGAGGTAGGGGCTACCTGTAAGAAGTAAAGTGCATAATGTGGCGTCATTTGCGTTGAGTGGGTCGGAAGGGAGTATGTTTTCAAGTTGAAGGCAAGATATGGATAACAACATTCTGGTCCTTTCAGTATTGTAAAATGTAACACGTGATACCGTGCTTACACCATCATCAGGTCAGAAGCAAAGTATAGCCTGACCTGATGCCATTGCAGATCATCAAAACATATTGGTGCAGCCACAACATAAAATTTGAAATTAGAATGAACTAGAGAAGTAACATTTGCAAAGCAAATGCATAATGTTTACCTTCGGACATGGTCTACCCTGTTAATTTTTACTCAAACACATTCACATACACATACATGTACTACAAGTATATGGTGACAGGAGTAGAGCAGACCATGAAATTGCAACATTATGTAACCCAACACCAGTCTCCATGGTGGCAGACGTCAACAAATCATGTCATTGGCCAGGTCAGAGGTTATTGTTTGGAACAGAAGAGGAGGAGGAAGAAACTGAGTAAAAACAATATGTTTTCCTTCGGTAAACATAATGATAATTTTGTCGGTAACACTTCTTGCCATCACATGTATGCCTTGTTCTGGTTTCCCTGAAGAAATGTGTGAAACATGCAAGAAATAAAACTTTTAGTCTACCAATGTAGATTACTGGAATCAAATTTTTGAGCATTACACTGATAGAGTTTTTGTTTTGATTTAGGAGCATTCAAAAGTGCAACATGTAAAATTCAGCATTTCTCTGCAATAATTGTACAAATATGGTGGCATCTAAATGTTCTCAAAATAATCAAGAAGCAATGGTATAATTGTAACCCAGCTAGTTTATTTCTCACTCGTTTTTATTCATATATGCACACGAAAATAGATTTCCAATAACATGTGTATTACAAACGAGGGCTAAAGATATATGGTCTTTATTTGTGGCCTAGGAAAGATTGTAGCTAAACACTAACAACATTGTTGAAAAACAACAACAACAACAACAACAACAACAACAAAAGACAAAATACAGTTGGGTTCATTAGCAGGTTATTAACATTTGTCTCATAATAATACAAATCATTTTAAACTACTACATTACAAAATCCAAGAGAACTTGTAGTGATTTTACCATTTATCTACTGTTCAAACACTGCGTGTATTGCTTCAATTTTATACTACTGAGTCTAGTGAAGCTTTTATGGTGTATTGGTGATTACTTTGACTACACCCACACCGCTTAGTGATTTTACTTCTATTTGTTAGTTGTAGAAGGGTTCCATGCACAAGAAATGCACTTGAATGACCACCAACTGTTCTCATCCTAAGGGACTCTGGTAGTATTACGTTCTCTGTGACTTCATAGTTGTTGTCACTGTGTCACGGCTACATTTACAGCCATAGGATGCACGGAGGCAATGTCTTTTCCACTATTTGTTCCTGAAGTTATGCTTATGGCTAATTTCTTACATCAACATTTACATACTTCAGTTAAAAGGTTTACAAATCTATCCTCGTTGCAAATTCTTCATTTGCTTAATACATTATTGTGGAAAGTATACAGTTAGACCTATAATGTGAACGTTGTGCCGTAGAGTCTTCTTCTGTCACCATGCGTTACAAAGATACCGTCCACTGTACAACGTACCGCAGAATACAATCCTACATTAAAGACTTATCAGTAAGTATTTAATCTCGTGTACTTATGAGTCGACAGTGCTTGACGATTTACATTCGTTGCTCTTTATCACCGCAGTTGAACTTTTACTTCCACCGATTGTTCAGAATAACCCTCCCCCCTCATGGATACCTACACATTGTAGACAACTTGGAATTTGTTCAGTCGTCTTCGTAGTCAAGTAGAGTAACGCAATTGAATTATTGACTTGCCATTCTGCCTTTTGCTCTAAAGCTGTGGGATATCTGACCTGATCACCACTTCCAGTGGGTCCTCCGTATCAAGTTATGTCTCTGTTGACAGTTTGGACGACTTTGGGACGCGCCAGTTTGTAGAAAACGGCAGCTGGTGTTTGTTGATACAGAAATAAGTAGAAATGCTGGCTTAGATACTTGGCTAAACCATACACCTCATGGGGATGATAAGAACTGAAGTTGTCTCTGGGTCAACGGGCAAGTTGCACTTCAATGTCACCTTTGCTCGGTGGGCAACGTGGATGCTGCCTGCTGAAGCTTACCAGCTGATCCCTTTAGACCTGAAGATGAAGAGGTCCTGTGGAGTAGAGATAAGGTCCTGAATTTTCTATTCTAAGGTTCCAACCTTTCTATTCACCACACAAACGGTGTGCTTGTCTTGAAAACGATATGTTGAAGCTTGCAATCACCGGGGGTAGCTAGCGGTCTTCGAGTGACATTTCGGAGTATTTCTGTTGGGAGGTTCAATAATAAGATGCTATGCCGTACCGTTGTGTTTGCAGGCTTTGCTGAAATCAGTTTGCTTCAGGCAGTTTTTCAGCTGCGATGGAGAAAAAGCAAATGGGTCCGACCGACTTTTGTGTAGAGTCTCTGTTTCTTCAAGGCTTCTTGTACAGAGTTTGTGACAGTCGCAACTTAAAACGTTTGGGAATTCAAGATGCTTGGTGGCTCATTGTCCCAACAGGAGGTGCTATTCTTTCTGTATCATTACCAAAAGTTTGAGGTGGAATTTATATCTCTTTCTGTCTAACTCATCTTCAGCCCATTAATGGCATAGTCATGATCGATACTCGTTTAGTATTCCTTTCGTGTCTGTATTTGTCGGCAGAAGGAGTGGGCAAGGACGGCTGCACCCTGACCAGTAACTGAAGAACTGAAGAGTACGTAAGACACCCAAATGTAGACGGCGTTCAGTGATGATCTACTTCTTGTGTTCTGGGTGTCTGCATGTCGATTATGTACAGAACGTAGTTAGTACGTTGTGCCTGTCGCAGCCGGGTGGGTTACGTTGGTGCACCGGTGAGCCCCGGGTAGCATCTGGCACAAGCCAGTCCGCTTCATTAAGCCAGAGTCATTAATTTCCCCTCCTTGCTGTATATTCTATCTCGGTGTACAGAGGCGTATCAAGAGTCCGTTTCGTTGATCATAAGTGCACGAGATACGTTGTCCAGTAGAGCACGTTGAAAGCCAGAAATGCCATCGGGAAAGCTGCCCGGGAGACGGTGTCAATCTTCTTGGCTCTGTCTATGTATTTGGTTCTTATTTTCTCCTGGGCAGCATTTTGTCCGTCGCCTGGCTTCTTGACCCCATCCTTGTTCAGCTGAGGCCCCATGCCGTACGCAGCAAAGTTAAAAGTCCGGCCGTCTTTCTCGTCGTGGTCCTGTGACTGTATGGGGCACAATAGATATTTTAGAACATGCTCTCCTGTGGTTAAAGTCGTTACGTATTCTACACACTACACGTTAGAGAATATTTAAACCTTTATCGTTGCCGCTGACATATATTCTGTACGTAATTTGCCGCATACGTATATTCTGTACGTAGGATGACGTTATTCATACATGAACATGTATTTAGCTTTCAATTGTTACATTCTCTAGTTGTAGAAGACCATACAAAAGTCCCTGTACTTTTTGTTGAGGTAATAAAGAATCTATACACGTAAAAGTCAAAGGGTCTATGTCGAACAGAGAATGTTAGTGGGTAAGAACCTCGGGTCCGCAATAATGGAAGCAGGCAAATATGACACGATACGTCTAGCAACGTTGGTAAAGCCTCAGGTTCCAAGTAAGAACTAGTGTCGCCAAGCATATAGCAAAAGACATAAATGTGACAAAATACATTCCTGTTCAAGCTCAACAATATGATAATGATAAATGAAGGTGACATTTTGGTGACGAGTATGTCATGAACATGGACAGAAGTTCCTAAAATACAGAACCTGTCATAAATTGCATATAGAAAGAGGTAGATATTATAACGTAGCCCTGACCATAGGTTTTGTCCATTTTGTCCAAAGCATATTGAAGATAAATTTCACTTCGTTATGGAATGCACTAAATATGATGTTTCACGTAATAAGCTATTTACCTCAACTACAACATATTTCAAGAGTCTTGATGCTAGATTTGCAGTGATTCCCACAATGTAAAAATAGGTAAATGTATGAAAGACTGTCATAAGAAAAAATGCCGAAAGTCACCACTCGATTGTATTACGATATCAAGGACAGACTTGTGCTAGCCCTTGTTGTTTGAGTAATTAGGATTTATTAGGTTTTATTCTGTACTTTTTTGTACTTAGTTCAATTGGTTTGCCATACATTGTACTATGAGAAATTGTCAATGCAATGAAGTTCTTCTATAACAGCTTTATGTGGCTCGGTAAGGGTTTTTGGTGCTCCTTTGCCTGATGTATTCGTTCGACTTTATGTGGCTCCGTAAGGGTTTTTGGTGCTCCTTTGATGTATTCGTTCGACGTTATGTGGCTCCGTAAGGGTTTTTGGTGCTCCTTTGCCTGATGCATTCGTTCGACTTTATGTGGCTCGGTAAGGGTTTTTGGTGCTCCTTTGCCTGGTGTATTAGTTTGACTCTATGTGGCTCGGTAAGGGTTTTTGGTGCTCCTTCGCCTGATGTATTCGTTCGATGACCTCTGCCCCATAGGGTGTCCTGATGTGACCTGCGCAAGGTCTAATAACGGCCTCCACTTATCACGTGCAGCCGGCTTCATTTATTACAGACACTGCTGTAATGATCACAATCAACATAAGCAACCAGGCATATGCGTGTGGTGGGAGATGGAAATGAGCTGGACCGATATGTGATCGGTTGCTCACGATTAGGCACACAATAGGATAAACACGGTAAAATTTTTCTACAACTTTGGGTCTACACTACCAAAAATGCTTCTTCTTGTTTTTCTTGTGCAAAAACATTTTTTTCTATCAGCAAGCATATAATTCTTTGAACAAGAACCCCCGTGGCAAGAAAATTCGAGAAACCCACATTGTTCTTATTCTAAGAATGTTTTTTTCTTACAGCTAATGAACCAATACCAAGAATATTATTCTTATGATAAGAAGTGCAGGTTCTTACACAAAGAATATCTAGCTTTCTTTAAAAGCATCTGGCCACAAGAAAAGATTTCTTGAACTAATTATAAGAGATAACTTTTTTTGTAGCAAGAAAATATTCTGCCTACAAGAAAAGATTTCTTGAACTAAGAACTAACTGTTCTTGTAGCAAGAAAATCATTCTGTACATAGGAAAATATTTCTTGAACTAAGACCTGTTTTGTAGGCTGTGTTGTGTTTATGAAGATGCCAGCTCTTGCCAGTCACGCACTATGATAGCCATATCCATCGCCAGTAATACATTGTTTGGTTTACAAAGCATATGACAGAAATGTTCCCGAAATTTCAATGTATTTGTTGCATCTCCATGCTTGAAGTAATTTGACTTGTGCACGTGTGTAGTTCATGAAATGCACCATAACAATCCTAGCCATCAGATAAAGGGCCATATAAAATATTCTATTGAATGGACAATATAACGTACAACAATATCTGTAGAATGGCTTGCTTCCAAGCTAAGCCTTGTTTAATGTATGACGGAATGTATGTCTTCCCCATGACATGCCCTATTCTGTATCTGTATCTGTAGAGCCGGTATAACCGCCCTTCGTCGTAACACACCAGCTTCGCTGGCACGCGGCACGGCGGCAGCTCTCTACATTACACCGATCGACTTGTTACACCTAACCCTTGAACATCTAACTCTAGACATTGTTTAAAGCTATCTAATGATAATGTCCCTACTGTACTTGGTGACAGCGAGTTCCACTCTGCGATAATTCTAGGAAAGAATGAATTCTTGAACACCTCAATCCTTGGTTGATAATTCTGGTACTCGAAGGCATCTTGTTCTCTTCTGGGCTGGTATTAGGTACTTAGTAGTTGGTACGTCCAATCCAGTTTATTAGTCATTTTGTACATCATGCACAGTCTGGACAACCAGACTATTGTCTAGTTGGCGTGACAGTGACGGTATCACAATTTCCCGTTGCGTGACCTGAACTGGTAGGTTAAATATCATCTTAACCACGGCCATACTGCAGGTCCCTTATGTCAGGCCTGCAAATCTTCACTCTAATCCGGGCCATTGTATGATACGTCACATTCTCGTTAGTAAGATCGCTATCGATGAAAAGTTACTCAGACTATTGTGCGCTTGTCAGAAGCTTGTGGCCTTTGTGTCTCTGGTGACATGAAAGCTGGAGCCTGGATTATAAGTCGCCATTTTGTCTGGTCCAGTACTTAAAGAGGAGACTCTGCAGATTTATCAACATTTGGAGAGTGGATATCAGCTGCATGTTTGTCTGCTTACCATTCATCCAAATCTTATTTGGTGGAATATCATGAAGTTTCTCGGTATCTTTTTATCCATGACTTAAAGTGATCCGAACTAAGACTTTACCATCTTGCCAGCTATTTCTTTTCTTGTCACAAGAATTTTACCGTACCATAAAACGAGATCGCGAGGCCACTCCAAACTTTTACTGTACAAATTTTACGGTCGGGTGAAGAGATTCTTGCCATTCAACACAAACCAGATCATAAAAACCCGGAACTGGTTACAACTTGAAGTAGTTTTCCGGCCACAGGGTCGATATCTAATTCACTTGCTTCTAAAAGGAAGCGCTATTTACAACTTTGGTGAAATGGTTTGTCCTGAAGTGAGGAGACAAGTTATGGTCTTTTACGTCACCTCAACAAAGTTCAGGATGAGTAGGAATACTGTACTTGTCAAACGTATAAACGATTCCTGTTTTGATAGTTTTTGGTAGTTTTGTTAATCGTATCTAGATGAACATATACTTATCTTTTTATGATTAGAAATATGAATAGCAACACGTTTGGTCGCTACAAAGCTGCAGTGAGGACTGAACAAAGTTCACCTCAACAAAGTTCAGGATGAGTAGGAATACTGTACTTGTCAAACGTATAAACGATTCCTGTTTTGATAATTTTTGGTAGTTTTGTTAATTGTATCTAGATGAACATATACTTATCTTTTTATGCTTAGAAATATGAATAGCAACACTTTTGATCGCTACAAAGCTAAAGTGAGGACTGAGGGGCACATTGTTGAAAAATGTGCCTGATGTTTCTGAGGTAGTGGAACTCTCCTTAACCCTATCTGGACTGGGTGGGGGTGGGGTAAAAGTGCCCGGGCCAATTTTGATGTCAGATAGGGTCTGAACGCCTTGCGCTAGAACCACCAAACTTGGTGACTTTTCCTAAATTATAGTTGGCAACAATATCGTATGAGTGTAGCAAGTTAATGAATTTTGTGTTGCCATGAAACCAGGCGAACGTTACCAGCAGTCTGAAAATCAGGACTCGACAACAACTGAGATTCGACTAACTAACCAACCACTACATCAAAGTATTCGGCGTTACTATGTTGACTCAAGCTCTCTTTTAAATGTATGTTTTATTTCTAATCCACAGTTGGAAATGAAATACGGCACTAATTAAATCTTGAGCAGTTGATGAATGGACCTACCGCACTCAGAAGTTCTCTATAAACGGATTTTTAATTGGTATCTGCTCAGAAGCAGACTTAGCACTCAACTTTAATTCTTGCAATTCGTCATGTCATTATCTTTACACAGTGGATGAATTTCAATATAATTTTGGGTCCTTGGTTGAAATAGGAAAAGTTTATTGCTTGCTGTGAGCAATCTCTTGGCGTTTTTGCGAAGTAGTAAAGAATTGAAAAAGCTGAAAGTAGCGTACTTGAGATGCTCTACGGGGAGGTCACTTGCATATGTGAATAAGGACTTTAGCGCGTGCACAAATTTTTTGCCTGATTTTAGAGAAAAAAAAACAAAAAATTTTGTTACCCTCTGACAGTGGTTCACATGCCGAAAATGGGCAAAGATGTCTGTTGCCATGCCGGAACGTGGATGGCAGATAACTATGAAGAGAGGAGACAACACATGGCTCTGATTTATTGTTTTGTCTTTTACTTTGATCCGTGTATTTAATTCCTTTTATATGTAATAAAATCAAAACCATTCAAAACATTTATTTTCAAAGCTGTTTCAGTGACAAATGGATGTGGTAATAGTTGACAGTAAAAACTAAACTTTGTGGCCTTTGCGTCTGGTATAATTTTTAAACAAGGTTTATGATATCAAAATTACAAAATGTAGGAATCTTGTTTTTTTGGCCCGCCTTGTTTTTATTATCCCTGTCGCATTAGATTTGGAGTCTGCGGAGGATGTCCATAAAGTCCATAAAATATACTTGTTGTGGCCTAAATTGGCATACATTCTGCCAGCGAGGTAAATTTTTCTGGCTTCCTAGTTAGTATTTGTTTATGTTTGTACCTAGTTTGTCAATGTCCTTTGTTTGTTTAGCTGACCTTATTGTTTAATCTGTTTTTAAATCCTGAGTACGTAATTCAGCGCTTTTATACGATGCCATGTACCATGGAGTGTTGTCAATAAAAACTACTATTATGAAATTATAAAATTAGTTGCACCTCACGTTTTGCGCACTGTTTTTTACCCACGTTACTGGTGCAGATATTCATCGACTAGGTTTCCTGACGTCATCCAATTTAGAAGAGGTCTGTTGTAATATGTAGTACAAAGTAGCGAAGAAATCACTGTTTTTCCCTCGACGCAGAGGTCGTTCGGTTTGTGCCCTTTGTTGTGCTCGCCTATCCGAGGTGTTTTTACTTGTATGTTTCTCGCGGGTACTGGCGTTCAACTTTACTGCTCACCGGAAAGATCCGGTACAAGCCGGTCCGGGTAATTTCCCCAGCTGATGGATATCGATTTCTAACTTCGTCGTTGTTCTGGGGCATTGCCCTGCATGCCCGTAGCCAGGATTTTGAATGGGGGGATTCTGCTTGAGGGACCAGTGAGCGCCGTATGTAGGCGCGATGCGAGCGCCGAAGGCGCGAGGTTCCTAGGGTGGTCCGGGGGTATGCTCCCCGGAAAATTTTGAAAAATGAACCTTTTAAAATGGCATTTCCTGCGTTTTTGAGAGGATTTCAAAGAAAAAAAATCAATGACAAAGTAGGCAGTTTTTATACAATTCCAGCCCCACCGGTTAATATGAATCAGTCCATCTATAGAAAAATCTTGGACCTTTAGGTAAAAGTGGACCAAAAAGTGGACCTTTGAGCCTTGTGGAGCCGAACCCCCCGACATGGCTACGGGCATGCCCTGACTTCTCATGACTACAGCTCTAGTATGTGCAAAAAAATTTACAAAACATTTTTTGAAAATAATAAATGGTTTATTGGTCAAACATTACCCGTGTGATTGCAGCCTTATATAGTGGTGAATTGATGCAGGGTTTACAATCACATGATACAAGAGAAATATATTTTCTCCACGCACATTTTTGTGAAACTGTCGCAAGGGTCTGTGCGGCTGCCATTCGGCGCCACCAGGTGACCTCAATACGACTTTCCCCAACCGAATTCAGGTACCCATTCACACCTGGGTGGAGTAAGGAAATTCGTGTAAAGTGCCTTTCCCAAGGGCAAAAAAACCCATCTGTTTCCAGTGTAAAGGTATGAAAATAACGTAAAAAAATCAGAAGGCATTTCACTCCCCCCTTTGAAAAATAATCAAAGTAATCGTTTATTGTTATTGTAATTGATGATACATACAATTTGTTTGTATGAGCCTTGGGTTAGTTTGCAATACCCTTTACCTACACCATCGATGGAAAGAATTATTTCATTTTCAGTGCCAACTGATAAAAACTCATTCTATTGAAATACTAGTATGCAGAAGCTATGAATTGCGTACGTATAGGACACTGTCTATATGTAATGTCTAGAAACTAAAATATAAGTTTGTTTTTTTTGTTTGTTTGAACCATTTTTAAGGATGGTTAACCAAGTTTAGGCTGTTGTTATACTGTTCTATTTGTCTGTTGTTTAGTATCAAATTAAAGGTGAGTTTCACAAGACTAGCTGAAACTCATTTGACAAATTTCATCAATAAACTAAAAGACAGATGTAAGCAAAATGTTACTGTTAACTGTAACATGATATATGTAGCTTATATATCGATATATTTCTGTTTTACGATGTTTTATGATATGCAAAACAGGCATGAAAGAAGCTAGTATTATGGGGGTGGCGTATTGAATTACGTGCAACTAACGTGTGATTAAGGTAGGGAGCTGTCATTAGAAAAGCCATTGGTTTTAGATCAATCATGTCTTTCTTCCGTGTCTCTGGTCACACCATCTGTCAACTGCCATGTCGCCTGAACAGTGCTCGATCGCTGCCCTCATATATTATTGACGTTACATGATAGAAACCATGCCCGTATGTCGCAGAAAGACAATGAGCGCGATTTACTATGAGATCTTATCCATTGACTCCCCTTTTTTCCATGGTAAAACGTTGTATAACGGTGTGCAGAAACGGAAGAAAGGGGGTAAACACGCCTGCCTTCGTGTTAAAAGTCGATAGCAATCGAAGCAGATTAGGGTTAGAACATGGGAGACGACAATTTTTCAGCAAATTCAATTATAGCTGATTTGAGTGCACGAGAGGTAAACAATATGCACATCATAGATCATGGGGGGGTGAAAGACCTGACGTTAACCTACCTCATCATACGGGTATACCTGTAGGCCGGGTCCAATACATAGCTGACAGAAATGTGAAGATGGAAACAATTAGGGAAACTATGAATGATCATGACTTGGAATGGGGGGTGGAGGGTGGTTTGAATGTATGGGCCCTGTCACACTTTTGCGAATAGCCATTGCGTTTGAATTGCGTACAGGCATTTCTTCCGTAGGCACAATACGTAACGTTACTGTAACGCACTTGTAGCGTATAAATAACGAATTCAGCGAATAGATTGCA
Organism: Branchiostoma belcheri; assembly: GCF_001625305.1. Taxonomy (NCBI): domain Eukaryota; kingdom Metazoa; phylum Chordata; class Leptocardii; order Amphioxiformes; family Branchiostomatidae; genus Branchiostoma; species Branchiostoma belcheri. The sequence goes on from NW_017804575.1 coordinate 2,000,533, forward strand.
TTTGACATCCGTATGGCGTTCACATGCATTGCGAAGACCAAACGTATTCCAGACGCACTCAACATATTCCCACCGGATGCCTAACGCACTTCCGACGAATGCCAAGCGTCTCGTGTGCGTATTCCCTGCTGCTTCCTGCTGTTTAATTTGCAGTGAGTCATTCATGGGCCGCCCTCAACTCAGTTAAAATGTGTTTGTTTCTATTTCGCCCCAGCCCTGGTCAATTTCCTGTAATATATTGTCAGGTAAATTAAATTCCCGTACCCGGACTTTATACAAACATAACAGTTAGACTGTTAATAGCCTTGATGAATTGGAGATGTCAAGAAATGCCCTCTCTTAATAATTTGAAAACAATGAAAACACCCATACTTGCAATACATACAATTTACAATTTCGCTTACACACAGATAGCATGGACATCACACATCTCTGCGGGCAATACAATTTACCGACACAAAAACAGGCAACTGGCGCATTATTCCAAAGTACAGGCAACAAAAAGCAAATACTTATGTTAAATTTAGATATATTGATGCAGTATGGATATGGAGGCGGTACAAGGGTGTTCTTTTGTGTTAAGAAGTGTGAAAATGCATTTTTGTAAAACATATTGCACCCTAGGAAAGACGTTTTCCCAATAATCATCTACTTTTCAGCAAAACATATTAGAAAGAGCCAATCTTAACATAGTAATCAACTCATTTGATTTGTCACATCTTGCGTAAAATGCTCCAGGAGGTCTGTTAACCATGGGTTCTAGAGGAGCCGGTACCCCGGGTGTAGCCCAGGTGTTCGGCAAGTTTGCTATCTAGATCGGTACGCAACCTTTGCGCTTCTAATTAGTTATAAATGCGTACAATGCGCTGTCCTGTTGCAATACGAACGGTACTAAAGCGCTGTAAGTACGCAATGCATTCGTCCATTGTACGCAGCTTATGCACAGGTGCAGTTCCAGGTGCAGATCAGCGTATGGGCCGCGTGTCCCCCACGAGCACATAGCGTACTCATACCGTGCTTGACCGATGCATTACATATCAAAAACGCATGAACTGCGTAACAGCGTACGCAGCGTAGTTTTGGGCATGCTCAAAACTACGCTACGTACTGAGCCGGGCGGTGCGTGCGCTGTGCGCATGCCGGCGTTCACAAAACTTACAAAAACGACTGAGATGCATATGAAGTGCGCAGTTTGCGTACAGCTGCGTATGAAAAAATTGCCCGTACGCAACCCATACGCAAGTCTATTCGCAGAAGTGTGACAGGGCCCTATGGAAATGTATCCAAGAAGGATCATGGTAAAAACTTGCAGTAAAACGTGGCTCAAAAATAGAGCCTCAAAGAACGAGTCTCGATGTGTAGTCCCATACAGTACACCGGGTCCAATACATAGCTGACAGAAATGTGAAGATGGAAACAATTAGGGACTATGAAATGATCAACTTGGAATGAGGGTGGTTTGAATGTATGGAAATAGACAAATGTATCCAAAAATGATCATGGTAAAAACTTGCAGTAAAACGTGGCTAAAAAAAAGAGCCTCAACGAACGTGTAGTCCCATACAGTACACCGGGTCCAATACATAGCTGACAGAAATGTGAAGATGGAGACAATTAGGAACGATGAATGAGTGCCTTGGTATGGGGGGTGGAGGGTGGTTTGAATGTATGGAAGTTGACAAATGTATCCAAGAAGGATCACGGTAAAAACTTGCAGTAAAACGTGGCTCAAAAATAGAGCCTCAAAGAACGAGTCTCGATGTGTAGTCCCATACAGTACACCGGGTCCAATACATAGCTGACAGAAATGTGAAGATGGAAACAATTAGGGAAACTATGAATGATCAACTTGGAATGGGGGTGGAGGGTGGTTTGAATAAATGGAAGTAGACAAATGTATCCAAGAAGGATCATGGTAAAAACTTGCAGTAAAACGTGGCTAAAAAAAAAGAGCCTGAAAGAACGAGTTTCCATGTGTAGTCCCATACAGTACACCGGGTCCAATACATAGCTGACAGAAATGTGAAGATGGAAACAATTAGAAACTATGAATGATCAACTTGGAATGGGGGTGGGGGGTGGTTTGAATGTATGGAAGTTGACAAATGGATCCAAGAAGGATCATCGTAAAAAAACTTGCAGTAAAACGTGGCTAAAAAAAGGAGCCTCAACGAACGAGTCTCGATGTGTAGTCCCATACAGTACACCGGGTCCAATACATAGCTGACAGAAATGTGAAGATGGAAACAATTAGGGACTATTAATGATCAACTTGGAATGGGGGTGGAGTGTGGTTTGAATGTATGAAAATATACAAATGTATCCAAGAAGGATCATTGTAAAAACTTGCAGTAAAACGTGGCTCAAAAATAGAGCCTGAAAGAACGATTTTTCAGTTTGCAGTCCCATACAGTACCTAGACTTATCTTTTGAGCATTCTTTTATCAGTTTCAGTTTTCTGGTCCCTCTTTTTAGCCCTTAAAGAATGCTAAGAATGAATGTCGCACTGATCGTTCAGCATTGAGCTATTAACTTTCCTACCCAATATGGGAACCCCTTCAAGAGGATAGTTTTCCTGAATACATACTAGTGTTCAAGTCTTTGTTGCCGAGTGTTCGCCTTTATCACATTTCTGGTGAGATTATATTGGATTTATGGAGACGGTATTTGTTGCTTTATGAGAAGCGTTGAAATCTTTGTGAATCGTTTTCTGCCGTTTCTCGTTCATTATTCAATTTTTTGTTTAAATGTCGACGATCAAATTATGTCACTTCGTAGGAAAAATTAATTCAGTCACGCAGTTATTGGTTCATTGAAACTTGCGTTTTTATACTCGAATTTGCTATAGGGAAAATGTGAAATGGAAACAGGTTGAAATGAAATGTAGTTGGTGTTGAATAAAAGATCACCAAACGACTGTGTTCCTACGAAACAAAACCCACTCATTATGCAGAAAGTGGGACTATTCATTACCCACTGCCTTCAAAGAAGAGGTCAAACCTCATAATAGCAAGCGTAGTAGTAGAAGTATAAGTATTTTCCAGACAGTAGTTGTCCTCTATTATTATATTGTACCGTATAGTATCTTTGCCACTGTAAAAGCTTTGGGCATGATTTTGCAAATAAATAAATAAATAAACAAAAAACAAATAAATCTTGGGACATCCCACCTTCTTGTTCTTTTGTTTCCGTCTCCTTATCCTGAGGAGTTCTTTGTCTTGCCTGGAGACGAAGTTGACCGCCGCGAACTCCAAGAGCGCAGCGAAGACGAAGAGTAGGCACACGGCCATCCAGATGTCGATGGCCTTGACGTACGAGACTTTGGGTAGCTGGGCCCGGGAGCCCGAGCTTTGTGTGGTCATGGTGAGCACTGTGGTTATTCCTAGAGCCACACGGGCCGGAGCAGCGTCCATATTGATCCAGAAGGAGACCCAGGACAAGATGACAATCAGCAGGCTGGGGATGTACGTCTGGATGAGGTAGTAACCCATCTGACGAACAAGGTTGAACTGCGCTTCTATACAAGTGAAGATACCTGCCAGGAAAAAAAGAGAGAAGTAGAAAAAAGTTGTTAAACTGATCCATATGAATAGTTCCATCAGGTCGGGAAGTGACTGACTCTTTTTAAACAACCAAGTGTTTTGATAACAGCAGACGTTTCGGTGACCATCTGTCACATTCCTCAGGGCAATTCACCAAAACTTCGGCTGTGAATAAAACACTTGGTTGTGTAAAAAGAGTCTCTTTACTCAGTTGTAAAATTTAGTTTCAAACGCTTACTTCTGCAGAGTATGTGTATGTTAAATACATGTATAACCTCCATAGAGTATTTGTATGTTAACTCTGTTTAAAATGTATATTCATATCACTACATTATGAGTACAATGTTCTATGGATGACTGATCACATTTTACTGTTAATCTGTTGATGCAGAAGTGATCAAATTTTAGACTGCTGTACATATTGTAAACTGCAATACAATTCAGGATGCGTTGCTGCGATGTTGTATTAGTATTACTTGTTATTACCATGGATATAACCTCGTGGGATGACGACTTTTTAACATCACTACAGCATATATCACATCATGTTTGTCCTTAAAATCCTATATATAATATTTTTTTTATTCTAATGTGGATACTTTGTTGAAGTCTGGTAGTGCTTTTGAATTGTGTGCATGTATAGACATAATGCCGATGCACCTTTAACTTTTCCATTGAGAGATTTCATTATGTTTCCCGAAGGAAAACATATTTATTTTGCTCAGTTTGTTCCTCTTGTTCTCCAAACAAATAAGGTCAATGACCTGAACCAGACGTCTCTCACCATAGTAACTAGTGTAGGGTTACATCATGTTGCAATTTTATAGCAGGAAGGATTTAGACTCCAGTCACGATATATATGAATGTGTTTGAGTACGAATTAACAGAGCAGACCATATGCGAAGGTAAACATTATTCATTTTCCCTTTCTAGTTGTTTTTTTTTTCACGAGACAACACCTTTAAGGCCCCATAAAACGACACCCAGATGTAGTTAAGAGGCCGACGACCTTATCAGTGGGAATAAACGTGCATTTACCAATTTCTGGCCGGCGGCGGCTCACCCAGCTGCCGTTACTGAATAAGTCACAAGCGGGGGAAAGTCATTCCGAACGGTACACGGAGAGATTGGGGTTAATGGCGAGGGCATGGTCTTATATCTGCACCGGTCTTTCTTGCCCCCGAGCACATGACATTTGGGCTTTCCGGTCAAGCGGCGTGCGGCGGGCGAGGAAACGGAAAGGGGGATCGGGAAACATGTTTCTCGCACGCTGATAACGGCTTGGCATTTTAAATCAGCCAACCCACGCTGCAATGGGTGCTCCTGAAGAGCATACAAAGCGTTATGACAACATAAGCTTCAATGCATTCAATACGATTTCAGGGCAGCAAAACTGGAAATATTCTGAATAAGGCAATCTTTGTGACATTAACACATACTGCTTCCCATTAGCACATTTAATACTGATTTAAAAATCAGGGCCCATCCATTTACCATTTTGCGTCAGAATGTTGAGAGTTTTTGCTCCATGAGGGTCAATATACATTGGGACAGTGTGGTTCAACTCAGTATGTAGATAAATGACTAGAACATCGGATTTGAGAAATCGGGTTTCCAAGCCCTAAACATTGCGTTGGATGCCTATGAAGTCTACGCAAATAACCAGTTTGTTGTAGTTTAATGTCGGATGGAAAGCAACACGTAGATAGTGTTATAACAGGCTGGGGTCAATAGAATATATGAAATAGAATTCGTGAATTCAAAATAGTATACACACTCTATGGCTTAAAGACATGGGCAACGTACCAGTTATCAATCAATTGTAGGGATGAAATTATTACTGCTTGGTCGCCAGTTTAAATTATCCTGTTTTATGATTTCACGTATCAGGTAGACCTTTAGCCAAGTTATCAAATTTTGTTTAAAAGGCACCAAGTGCAGTTTTTAGTGCTTAGAAACCAGATTTTTTTCAAAATCAATATTCTAGTCACCTACCTACATTCTAAATTAAAACAACACTGTACCAATGGATATCGACATTCATGGAGCAGAAATGCCAAAACATTCTGACGAAAAACGGTTACTGGAAGGACCTGGGTTGATTTTGAGGGTACCACCCAGAAAATAAAGGATTAATCTTGGGGCTTGTTTCTGCAGTTTTAAATGCCTGAAAGTATAAAATACTGATTCAAATCAATGATTCAATATCATACAGATTGCCTTATTCAGAATATTTGCATTTTTGCCGCCCTGAAATTACATTGGATGTCTTTTAATTCAAGCGTCGTCTTTCCTTTATCTCTCTAGCTACTCTTCTACAATTACTCTTCTACAATACACAAATGAAATGCCACGAAATTCTTGTGGCAGCGCTGTACCTAGTTAAGCTGGCGGAAGTAAGGTTATGACTAAACAGTTCGCCTTCTTAAATTACAGATTAAATTTATTGCCTGGATGCAATTATGATAACGTAACGTAACGGCGACATGACGTAATTTTGAAGCTGCTTGACGTCAATTGCGTGATTGTCGTCACCACTAAGATTAGTGTACTCGCTTTATCGAACTTCTGAAGACATAAAACAGATGGAACAGCCTATATTGCACATCCGTGGTTCAATGGCAACAAGATTGTCGTCGGGTGGCGTAGTGGTAGATCATTCGACTGTGAACCGGGAGACCCGGGTTCGATCCCGAGTCGTACCCTGGACATGCGACCGAAGATTGTGCCCTTGGGAAAGGCACTTTACACGACTTTCCTCACTCCACCCAGGTGTGAATGGGTACCTAACTTCGGTTGGGGGGGGGGAAGCCGTATTGAGGTCACCTTGTGGCGCTGAATGGCAGCTGCACAGACCCTTCCGGCAGTTCCACAAAAATGTAGGTGGAACAAATATGTATCATGTGTATTATGTGTATTATTATGTGTATTATTACCATTTGTATCATCTGATTGTAAACCCTGCATCAATTCAGCACTATAAGGCTGCGATTGCACGGGTGATGTTTGGCCAATAAACCATTTAATATTATTTATTATCAACAAGATATCATAAAAAATCGCAATCTTATTTCGTCGATGTATAGTAGCATAAACTGTATGGGTACCATGTGCTGAATGAATGGATGGTTTATTGCGAAGACGAAATCCAACAATGGCAGCCAGCATTGGCTGAAGTGATGCCAGATTTTACAGCATTCAACCATTGTCCTGTCGGCATTTTTACACAATATTATAATTATATAAGAATTACAATACACCGGTAAGCATATCATCTTTACAAGAATGCTGCAAATCTTTGACATTCTACATGTATCAAAGTGGTTTGCACGTATACAAAACATTGAAAGTTCAATTGTGCTCGGCATTGCATGTTTACTGCTCCAGGCAATACGTCCTATATATACAGCCGTCAGAAGGAACGGATCTCAATGTAAATAGGTCATGTTGGTGTGTAGCTGCCGTTAGGAATGTGTGTGCATAATGTAACTCGTTCAACGACAACAAGATATCATATTCCTGGCAGTCTTATTTCGTCGATGTATGGTAGCATAAACTGTATGGGTACCATGTGCGGAATGAATGGATGGTTTATTAAGAGACGAAATCTAACAATGGCAAGCAGCCTTGGCTGAAGTGATGCCAGATTTTATAGAATTCTCAGATCCGAGTCTGGAAAGCGTGTTACCTTCACAAGAGTATATGAAAATATTTACTGTAGTACATCCAAACAGAACATGTATATCATTGGTAATATTATGTGGTCGACATTATGCTTTTCCTGTGTAATGTACTTTGCAAAACTATAGCGTTAATGTTCTTCATGCAAAAGGCAAAATATCTCCTGTTTAAGCTTATATTGTAGTGTATTGGAGTCAATTTGTATCAAGATCCTTGACACTTTCATCTCATGTTAAGTTAATTGTACATGTCTTGCCAGGATGGACATGAATTTTATGAAAGAACATCAGACAAGGTTTTGGCTGGTCAAAACCTTCACAGGAATACTGCACACGTTGGACATTCTACTTGTACCAAAGTGTTTTGCACTGACAGATCATTGTATGGGCAACACCATGAGTGACAAGCAATGGCAGGAGGGTCATCGTGTGGATGCGTCAGGCCCGGAAATTGTTATCGGACAGCTCTTCTTATCAATATTTACTAGACTTGACTTGACTTTATTGGGATCCACACTTAGCTTACAAAAATTGTATTGTAGCTATTCTTCCTGTGGTCCTTCAAGACACACATGACACACATTTACAAAACATAAATACATTGACAACAATTACAACATATTAACACAGCTTAAAATGAAATAAGGCTATATACATCATCACCACTTCATTTCATTCCAGGCACTGGACATCCTATACAGAAATCTCCTTTTCTGTGCATTCGTTCTAGGTTTAGGAAGGTGGACAGTCCGTGAGTCCGATGTTCTGGTATATATGGTACCCATGTGACTGTAATGTGATGGTCTTATACAGGGAAACAGGTTGTCTTTCATTTATTATTCTACTGAAAGTCCTCAGTCCTTTCTGATGGATCCTGTCTTTCACTGTTTGCCATCCTAGCATCTTCTCGTATTGATGGCATCAATGCTACAGGATTAAAAAAAACGATATGACTGCAGCTAGTGTCATCATTCAAACTTGAAACTTCATGCAAAAGTGCACAGTTTTAATATTTACAACTTGTGCCCTGTGTTGCTCTTCGACGCTGGATCCATCTACTGACGCACTTACCAAATCTATCCATAAAAATACAACTCTAACGTTATATGTTCGTCTTATGACATTAACCTCCGGAATAAATTTGCAGATTAACGCCGTGATTTGCCGCAATGTAATGAAAGAATTATTGCCACACCAGGGAATCAGATTTGCGTAGGTAGCAAATGCCAGTAATTTGTATCGATCCGCCACATTTGCTGAAATGAGTAAGTGTTGAGAGAATCAGGTTTGCACATGAAGTCTGATGTTAGTTGGCAGCTTGTCTGTAAGAAGTCCCGGTGGAGTTGGTGCAAGAGTTTTCTTTTATTACCTTCGCCAAGAATTGACGAAGGTTATGTTTTGCTGGCCGTGTGCCTGTCTGTGTGTTAAGATTTCCAACAAGGAATTTGGACGGTGAAGTTGTGTGCACAGCATAACTCGAGAAAGCTTAGGTGGATTATCTTGATATTTGATACGTAGGTAGGTCTTGATGAGACCTGGAAATGATTAGATTTTGGACCCCCTAGCGGCTTACTATGGTACTGCAGCTAAACTTCCGGTTTTGATATTTCATGATCTAGACCTACTGGGGTGACGAAATTTGGATGGTAGGTAGCTCTTTTGCTGGGGAAGAAGTGACGTGAGTTTGGGCTGACAGATATATTTCATGCAAATGAGGATCCTATTTATAATCAGGAGGAATCATCTTTGTCAGTCATAAAGATTAACATCATTTGGCGAAGGTATGAGATCGTGGGACTCTAGTTTGTTATTAGGCCATGTTTATTTGATTATATGGATGACATCCACGCGCGCATACTGTTTCGTCTGTTGCCAAAAAAAGTTTTCGACAATACTGTAAATCGTACAAAATGAGCGAATATATGTCGTATGGAGGACATATTGCCTGAAGCAGCAAACAGGCAATGACGCGCACAATAGAACTGGCAATGTTCTGGACACGTGCAAAATACTTAGCTCAGTATTATAGTACGTTGAGCTTTTTGAAATTTCTTATCACGAATCATTTGTGACTCATCGTAGGATGTTATTCGTAGTTGACATGATCGCTTAGGCCATGTTAATTTGATTATATGGATGACATCCTCTGGAAACCCCAAAACTGATGCGAGCGTGCGAATAAAAAAAATGTTTGGCAAAAAAACGTTGCCGTCATCATGAAATCTAGGTGTCCATAAAGGTTGAACAAATGACTTAACATACAGAGTAATATCTTATTGGTGTGGTGAATAATAGACTCTTCATTTTCATTCCTTCACATTTTCTCCTTGTCCTTTGGAATGGATTTTGGCATTCTGCGACATAAGTATTGTTTTCCAATATCTAAAAAAATTACGGCATATATTTGCTCGTTTTGAAGCTACTTTGAACGAATTACAGTATGGTCAACATTTTTTTTTGGAAACAGACGAATTTCATTTATTTTAGTTACCCAGGATATAACATATCACCGAAAGGGCGTTTTATTAATGTTCCCTGTGGGCATACATTGACAGTAATAGTACAACTATTACTACAAATAACAAACAAGAAAACAAAGATACAAAATATCTTAGTTGTAATAATAAACATATTTCAAAATCATACGAGAAACTAATGAATTACATGAAACAAGCGACATAAATATAACAAATTATATTATATATTAAATTATATAAAAATATAAGAAATAAAGAAGGCAATGGAAATTTGGAAATTTTACACAAGATGTGCCTGTCACATAAAGTGTTATCTGTTCTGTGACCCACACGTGCCAGGGTGTGGCAGAGATGCGCCTATGATGGACAGGCTAGGTCCACAACTAGCTAGCGGGATGTCATAATCGTAGCGGATTGATGATGTATTCGGCGCAATGTCCGATTTTTCATCACCGCCAAGCCGGAGACGCGAGGCCTATCTGCCGCCATCACTCAGCTGCATCGCTCCGGCGGACGAGATGCTCACCGGGAGCATCTGAAGATGCCAATCTCGTAACCTTCCCTCAAATGGTGGCACAGTTCATTTCACAAAAGGGCAGCACTTGAAATGAGATGTCATGCAGGAGATCTTCTGCAATTCTTCATGGGAGGAGCGCTGTTGTCTGAAAGTTATTGCTGCCGAGGGGTTGTGGCGTTTAGATTACCATCATAAAAAGTTGGGGGCGCTCCCTGCCGGCGACCCAACGGCACCGTAGGAAAATTAAAGCCTTTTATGTGTCCACGTTCAATGCCTCGGCCAAGGTTTTCTTTAAGCGTTGTGAGACTCCACATCCCAAGGAAGCTGTGCTTGATCAGAATCAACAATCATAGACCGCACTAAGTCTTATTTCAACACAATATATCATAACTACTTATTAGATATATTTGAATTATGCTTAACCTTCTATATCAATGTATTTTTTTTACTTGTTGTTATTGACAATGTAAATTTTGATGTTGTATATGATGTTGTATATGTGTTTTTGTATGGGGGAGGGCAACTTGTAAAGGTGCGTATGCACCTGCTTTGCCCTCCCTTTCACTTTGTGAAAAATCGAAAGAAACATTAAATAAACAAAAATAAACAAACAATAGATCTGTTTGAGCGGCCGTGTTATTTGAAATATTAGTGTTTACATTCATCTATGTTTTACCAGTTTGCTGTCATACAATTTTACGGTTTAGCTGATAGCACACACCAGCTACAACCAAGAATGCAAATGGTAAAAGTAGCCATAATACTGAGGTCACATTTTCAAACCGGGGCCGGGCCGGGCTGTTTCGATGATGAACGATGATTGTTTTGAACAATCTCTGTAAGTCAGTCTCTTAGTCATAGTTTTAACACTGCACGAAACCAGCTATTTAAGCAGTCTTAAAGCATGCTTAAAGGTTCCGTTTTGGCACTCTTTAAGTAAATTTAAGCAATCTTTACGCGTGCTTAAATATTACTTTTAAGCTAGCTTTAAGTTTGTGCGTAAGGTGCTTAATGACACTCTTTTAAGCAACATTTAAGCACCGTAAAGTAAATTTTAATATTTACGCTACATTGAGACTGAATGATAGAGATTGTTCAAAACATCGGATCTCGTGCAGCAGAACTCGTGCTCGACTGTTACCAGTGCTCGTATGCACGATTCCATTCCTTTTCATAGGTAAGGTATAACATCAACGCAATTTTACGTTTTTTTTTGTCTAGCTTTGACGGTCGGCTGCGTTGTAAGCCATGTTGACCTCTCTGAGAACTTCTCTTCTCATTGAAAATTGTGATATCAGCATAATGAGAAGTTTATTGCAAATTCGTGCCCGGGGGCTAATTGCAAATTACAAACATAAAAGAACAATGAAACAGAGTATAAAATAACTAAAATCTACATGATAAAAGGTAGTTGTCTAAAGCTATAGCTATGACTAAAACTATGTCTAAGGGGTTTGACCTCTCCTTTCTAGACCATGGAAGACGTAATATCCCACATTTTCCAAATTTAGTGGGTTTTGGGAAGTTAAAAGAAGAATACAAAATGTAGTAGTGCAGAAATATATATGCATTTACAAATTTGCTACTGTTCATATTATCAGAGAGCTAAAGAAGCTCTGCTCATGGACAGCTTTGTTATATTCAGACATTTGGTTAATTGCAAGTTAAAAGACGAATACAAAATGCAGTGCAGAAATATATATATATGTATTTACAAATTTGCTACTGTTCATATTATCAGAGAGCTGAAGATGCTCTGCTCATGGACAGCTTTGTTAGATTCAGACATTTGGTTAATTGCAAAAATCGCCACAATTTTAAGCTGATGGCAGGATGGGATTTTGTATTTTGGATTACAGACCTGGTGGATACTTTACAATCGATCTTTGATCCATCATTAACTACAGTGGGAGGGTAAAGCATGAGGGTTGAGAGGGGATGTGATTGGAAAGCCACGGATGTCTCCATACTCATCAGAAAAGATCAGACAATGACCGGGTCCAGGCAGTAGATGAGCGCGCGTGAACATTGATTTTTGTAACGGTGGGGTCTCGGGCGCTGAGAGAGGGATCGTGGCACGCTTTCGTGCACAAACTTCCCCGGTCAATATGTGGTAATATAGCCCATCTGAAGGGGGATAATACGATCGATACAGGAATAGGCCCTGCAGACCCAAAATGAGACAGACGTGATTTATTCTACACATCAGCTGTCCAAGAAAGTGTTGCGATTACGTCAGTTTCAGGCCAGGCAAATCGCCAAGTCAATGAGTATCTACATTATCTTTACATGTAGATGCATGTCTTGCACTGACTTAACTAACTGCCGGCTCGTGAAGTGCACATGCTGCTGATTGCTACGTACATAAAACGTTACAAAAATTGATAGATCTCCAACTTGTCTTGTACTAATTTTTCTTTTACCCACTTTGTAATGATGTATTTTGTAATTGTGTTTTGTAGTAGAAGGCGTCACACAATGAAATTTCTGCTTTATGTCTAATACTTAATAAATATATGTGAATCAATCAATAAATAGATAAATAAATACATAAAACATTCCTAGTGATAATCTATCCACTGATTTCTGTTTTCTGAAACTCTTACAGAAAATAAACAATAGAATTCACAATGAAAACAATGCCCCATTCAATTCGTATTTGGCTTTCCACTAAAAAAAATCTCATTTTGCAAGTGGTATTCATGTGAAATGTATATTTTTCAAACAATGATTGATGAGTTGGTTTGCCTTCTATCAATGCTGGATGTTGTCAAGTCGTAATGCTTAATGTAAGCTCACAAATGGGACCTTTTAAAACCCTCTGGAGGTTTTCTAAGCCAACTGTTAGTGGGGATACTATACGTTTAGGGGATAGTGTTAGGGGATAACTGTGGCAATGTTGTGTGCGGATCAATTTTAACATTGACGATACATTCACAGAAAACAGTGGCATGAAGCGTTGGTACTGATTTGAGTGCATAGAGTCACGTTGTTATTTTTTTTCATATGTCGTTGCATTTTTGTTAGGAGCATAGACAAATATGAAATTATGTGAAACATTTACACATAAAATCACATTTCTAGTCGTTATGCGAAATAGATTTTTAGTATCGTCAATCACATGTTTTTTCATAAGTTCATATTTTTGTTTCACATTTTTAATCCAGAGATTTATATGTTCACAATATTTTACATACGTTATTCACATTCATCCAATTACCAAACATTACATTTTGGTCCCAAATCATATTTCTTGATTCACATTTTCTCAAAATTTCACATTTCATTCTCTTTTCACCAAAATCATATTTTTCACCAAAATCACATAACATCACATTAAGCCACATTTTCCCATTTTTTTGAGGCTCTAGTGCTGCTAGTGTTAGAGCACTATTCATAACGGCAACTTCATCTAACGTCGATGAAGCAGTACTAGCTCCTCTCTCCAGATCTACAGCTACCGGTCGTTCCCTCAGGAACAAAGGCACTATCTCTACCCCCCCTTCCCAGCCAGAACAAAAAGACTGCAGAACTCTTTCCTTCACCAGTCAATCAGACTCTATAACCAGACTGTACAGATAGAGTCTGGCACAAGATAATGGACCTTGTAAATATATGGGTTGTACACCTACTGTACTGTTTTTATAGTTGTTGTAAATATATAATTTTTTGACATTTTATCTTGTAAATATCAACGCCATTCAGGCAACATTGTATGTCCTGTTTGTCTGTTATGTTTGATATCTTAATAAAGAATTGAATTGAATTGAATAGTCTATTGCCTGACGTTTTCCTAGGCTAGCCAAATGAGTTATGTAGTCACTGAAACGATGTCATGTCTGACGTAAGCACGTGTCTGAAAAGAAGGCTAGTCGGCCGCAGCCACCGGTCCAGATGGATGGGGATTCCCGTACATCTTGATTTCTCGACGATTTATTTTTAACGGTAGGTCACAGGTGCTAATTAGCATAATGACGCCATTTTGTCCTGAGAACGATTGGTTAGAGACTCGGCCGGGTCGTTGTTTATTTTGTATCAGTGTATAGCAACAAAATAGTATAAACCTTTGTATGGTGTTTAGGAAATGTAGTTTTTCAAAACGTGAACTGTAACATTTGACCGGCAATTTATGATGTACTAGAAAGGTGCAAATGCATAATGTTTACCTTCGCATGAGGTCTGCTCTGTTGATTCTTACACATACATATATATATGGTCAGACAGGAGTCTAAATCCCTCCTGCTATAAATTGCAACACGATGTAATCAACACTAGTTACCATGGTGACAGACGTATGGTTCAGGTCATTAACCTTATTTGTTTGGAGAAGAAGAGGAAGAAAGAACAGAGCAAAAACAATATGCTTTCCTTCTGCGAAGGTAAACATAAAAATGAAATGCCACAGACCATCCGATCTCCTTTACAAGAGCAAGTGAGTTGAAAAGCTAAGTGCAGTGGGCTTGATAATTACAATAATCACAAATGATATACCATACTGGACACTAGCAAAATAAAGACACTAAAAGCCTTTCAACTATTCCTGCTTTCGCAGACAGGCCTTTATCTATTTCTGACTAAATTGGATATTCAGACCTAGAATTCATTGAGGCAACTTTGACAAGAAAGTTTGAATGAAAGTAGTGTGTAAGTCTCCTCTCTCTCAAAATAACACGATCAAAAGGGCGGTCTTACGGGAGCAAGACGCTGATTATACGGCGTACAAATCAGGAAATTGGGAGACTGATTCGTGATTCTGTCTCCACCCTCGGTCGCTTCTAATCATCCCCCAATTTTCCTGGAAGTCACGTTCTTACGGGAAGTAGGAGTTCTGCACACGTTCCGACGTGGTGTCGTTTGAGTGGGAGGTAATGATCGCAAATGTGCTGGACGTGAAGTTGGGATGCTTTCCGATGCGCGCTCATGAACGCTACACGGTGTCCGTTATTACTAAGACGTGTCTGTTATTCTGATCACTCCCCCTCCATTCCAGGATCCAAGGGGAGAGAACCAAGAACTTGCAGAATGTCCTTGACGTAACCAAAGTGCAAACCATGATCCAAGGGGAGAGAAGAAATAACCAAGAACTTGTAGAATGTCCTAGAGAAAACTAAAGTGCAAACGTTTGGAAATTGCCTACCTTTACCAATTCAGTCCGCATGACGGCCTCCATTGACAGATTACTCAATACAAATTCACATGCTCTACAGCATCTCGGAATGACAACACTTGCCTCTAGGCGTGAACAGCTGACTCTGAAGTTTGCCAGGTCCTTGCTAGGCTCTGAGTTCACGGACTGGCTCCCACCACCTAGGGCTCAGATCACAAGAACAGTGACACGCAACAACCACAAATTGAACTGTCCGAAAGCCAGAACGAAGCGGTACTTGAACTCTTGTGTGCCGTACATGACTAGACTTGTAAACCAGCACGGACAGTAACTTGCCTCTTTTTGTAATGTCTGTGTATAATTTGTCCATATTTGTAATCAGCTTTTAATGTATCCTTATTTTGAATTGTAAATTGGTTTTAATTCAGTGGCAACACTGTGATTTCCAATTAAGAGATCTTGTATCTTGTATCTTGCAAGTTGTGTACTTACTTTAAATTTACAAACTCACTTGTGATAGTACATGTGCTCCTAGCAAAATAACTTTAGGACAACACCAATGGAATTCGTGCAGTTATTCCAGTTGCAAAGCTCATAAACTAGATATCGGAACCCTTTAATTCCGATCCCCAGGCCATCTTAAAATAGTCAAGGCTTCCTTAAGGCAGTAAGGGTCCAAGCAATATGATACATCCGTCCCAAAATCTATTCCAAAACAACTTACCAAGCAGATATTACCGGTGCAATAGCTCAATTGGTAGAGTGCTCGCTTTGTAACCGGGAGGTCTTGAGTTCAAACCCCGGCCGGGTCATACCAAAGACTCTAAAAATGGTACACTTCTTCCTCTGCTTAGCACTCAGCACATATGAGAACGAGTGTGGGAAGGTCAAGAACATACCACTACCAGCGGTCTAGCCCCCTGCTGTAGTGCCCTGCACAACTGTGTGTCGCCCAAGGGCTACGGAAATGGACATGGGCAGCAAACCCTATGCTCTGCATAGAGCACGAGAGACCTTTACAAAGCAGAGCAGATATAACGAAAACCCATGACTTCTTGATGGATTCAGACCAGTTGAAAACGCTAAAAACGGATCAGTAAGCTCCCGAAGGTCGTAACGACAGTATACCGCCAGGAGAATGTATTAATCAAGGGTACTCTACGACGCCGACTGATCTGTAATACGGATTACCATCACTGCCTTGTCTAGTTCATTAGTGTAAAATGCCTTGATACATGTTAGTCAGCAGTATGCGTTGCAAGTGCAAAGTTAATGCTATGAATCTTTACTGCATGTTCTTGCCCAGATGGGCTAAATGCACAAGAGGATATGCACTAGTATGCAAAACATAAGTATTTCATACTGGAACACTATGTTCTAATGCAAAGTGCCAGGAATCTATACATTACAACAATACCATATACTACTTATCATCTATTGTTAGTTGCCCTTTCTTCTCTCTTCTCTCTTTTTGAAACATTTGGAAAATAATTACATAGTTTGTCTACTGTACATTCGTTCTTGCATGACATCAAGTGTCTGAACATGTCCTGCTTTGACATTTCCTTACATATCTTGTCTAATTGTAAAATATAGAATAGCTCTTGGCGTTCATCTTTATATAATGTACAGTCAAGTAGAAAGTGTATCTCGTTTTCAACATATAAATGATTACAAAATTCGCACGTTCTATCTTTCAAAAGGGGTACGGCTATGCCTGCCGGATTGTGTGCCTGTTAATGTGTGTATGTTATACTTACTGTAGTGAAACAATACGGAGAGGACAGCACAAAATTCCAACATTTTCTCCTATAATATGAGCAATCGGCAGGACTGAATTAAACCTGCAGAGCCGATAGTGATGTCTCCAATCCACAACTTTTCTCGTTGTGCTTTTTAAAATACACGAGATGCTAAAAAAATGGAACCCATCGCAAGGGCAATGCATGTCCACCTATCAAAAACATTTTATGGTAACAATACCAGCTACTCTCACACGAGACCTTTAGAAGCCGATAACACTATCACCCTGTTATTGGTATGGGGCACATTATGAGCGGTGAAATAGACAGAAGCTGACAGTCACGCCATTTTGCAGACATTACACCATCAAGAAACGGTTCTCTGAAATAGGATCTGGTCTGACCCTTTCTGTTATTCATGGACTGTGGGACAAACGACTAATAAATCGGCCTCCGCTACCCTCATTTCCCCTGTATCTGATTGAAAATTGCACAATAGATAGGAAGACACGACCGTGAGAATAGTACCTCATAAGAAATATTTACAGTTATTAAAATTGAATGGGTTTAAGATATTCTGAAGCTTGATTCGGAATTGCACAGTAGATAGGAAGATATTACGTGAGAATTCTACCTTATAAGAAACGTTTACAGTTTTGAAAATTGAATGAGTTTAAGATATTCTTAAGCTTGATTCAGGATTGCACAGTAGATAGGAAGATATCACCGTGAGAATTCTACCTTATAAGAAATGTTTACAGTTATGAAAATTGAATGAGTTTCAGACATTCTGACTTACACTTGTTAAGCAATTTCTAGCTCCGAGCACTATCGATGGGAAGCATTGCTAAGGCCACACCAGACTTAATTTTATGGATGACATCCTCTGAAGACCCCCAAACAAGTGCGCGCTGGCCAAAAATAAAAATGCTACTAAACCACAGGAATACAAAGCTGGTATTGTGAATTTGCGGCGGTACGAGCCGACGTATACGACAAGCCGGCACATGCTGGCTTTTTGCGGAATTTATGAATCGGTACTGTACGTATGTACTAAGATCTTGAGTCGTGGAGCTTAGTTAGCCTGGGTGCCATCCTCCAGAGTTACAACCAGCTCAGTATTGTCGATAACAACCATAGACTACCCATGCCTAGAGCCAGGCCAGAGCCTCATGTCATCCATGACATCAAGTCGGTGTGGCCTAAGCATATTCAAACCCTTCAGACATAGTTTTAGACATAGCTATAGCTCTAGATATTACCTCGTGTTATTATGTAGATTTTGAAGTTATTTTGTACCCTGTTTCAATCTTCTTTATCTTTGTTATTTCCAATTAGCCTTCGGGCAGGAGTTTGCAATAAACGCACCATTATTACACAGAAGTTGCAAGTAAGAACAAATCATGACAAATATTAGATGTATAGAACTGTCTTAGTTCCATCCAAGCTTCTAATAGAGCAAACAGCATGGTAAATCGACTGGAATCATGTCCTAGATCGTAACAACTAGTTATTAATACCAGGACCCCACTACAACAAGCAGACCCCTCCAAAACAAATTACATCTGGGATTCATAAGCGTTCATCCAGGAAATGACTTTTTTACTGACGTCTTTTATCCGCATTTATAGATGCAATTATATCACAGTAACGTCAGGGCTTTACATGGCGCCCTTGGCTGACATTGACCACTGACTCCCCCCATAGTAGGTCCGTTGTTGCCTTCGACAGAAGGCTATGAAATCGTTTTGACACTGTTTGGCAGATTATGCACGATTAAGTTTGAAGGCATGGTCCGAGGTTCACGATTTTTAGTAGGCAGGTTGTCTTAGTAATGGGCATTGTCAAGGCCAAAAATGGGCTTCGTGGGGGGGGGGGGTTCTTACGTGACTGGAGCTGACCTTTTGTGTTTGCGTTTTTTGTTGTACTCCAGATAACTCGGGAATCCTTAAATGGTTGTCTATGATTTTTTTGTAAAATGTTTACTAAACTTGTGCACGAGGGGCTATGTAAATATTGCCCAATGAATGCAGTAGAAAATGAAACACATTTTGTTAGCCAGTGCCCTGACTATGAGACCGACAGAAACAAATCATTTCAGACAGTTACCACAATTTCTCCATCCTTTCGTCATTTAGAAGATTCACCAAAAGACTACGTTTCTACTATGATCACAAAACCCACTGATTATGCAGAATGTGGGACTATTCACATTATCCACTGCCTTCAAAGAAGAAGTCGAACCCCACAATAGCTAGCGTAGTAGTAGAAGCATAAGTTTTTTTTACAGACAGTAGTTCTCTGTCTTCTATTACTGTATTGCACTGAGTAGAATACTTGATTGTAAAAGCAATTAGCCTCCGGGCATGATTTTGCAAATAAAGTTCTTTACTAAACATTATTATGTTTACCGAAGGAAAACCAGACTGTCTGAACCAGACTGTCTGTTATTATTGTAAGTAGTGTTGGGTTACATCATGTTGCAATTTCATAGCAGGAGGGATTTAGACTCCTGTCTGACCAGAGCAGAAGGTAAACATTATGCATTTGCTTTGCAAATGTTACTTTTCTAGTTACATCATTATTTGTATCAATTCACTGAATTTAGTGTCTGTTTTACCTTTCCTTGTATACCTCTGTGGTTTTATTATCTGCCCTTTACCGGGGCCGCTTGTAATTCAGGTTGCAAAGATGACTGAAAACATTTGGTAGGCAATTTTTAGAGTTAAAAATGCTGAGTCACCGACACCGTTGCCGTGCCTAAATCCCATTCCACCAGTGCAGGAATTACAATGTACTACCACTTTCAACCGTGAAACAAGAAACATGCATATACTACGTATTAAGAGATTCCTCCCCCATACTGAAACGCATTGTTGTAATCACAAAGTAACCCATGACTTCACTTTACACAGTACGAGTTTTCATAATGTATGTATAAACACGCAAAATATCTCACGAAATCTAGTCCAAGTTCAGGTTTTATATTTGTCTAATGTACCTGAGTCCCACAGACATCTTTGTGCACCCCCCTATGGGAGTAGAGAAAAGTATAAGAGTCTGTGCAGTCAATTAAATGGGTCCCTGCTTCTTGTAGTCACGGACCACCCCGTAACGGCAAGATTACCACGCAATGGCAGGTAATTTAACTTAAAGAGCGGTAAACCAGGCTTATTGTATGCCTCCCCACGTCCGGGGACTTATGAATGCCTTTCTGTGGTAGTGGCGGTAATAGTTAGCCACTTGGTCCTGCCAGAGAGCAGGCTTTAGCTTCCTCCACAGTATATCTACCGATCGATTTCTACTTGTCGACCGGAGTATCGGGACTCCGCTGGGAGGTCGGGATGTCTTTTGGTGGAGAACAATGCCAGACCGGCTTGTCTTCATCTGTGTTCTACATCCATACGGCTTTTCAGAACGAATTGGTTACACGGGGTGGGTGGGTGGGTGGGTGTGGGTTCAGGAGGCTTAGAAAAGTGTCTGGCAAAGTGGGGTTTGAATGAACTGAGTCACACATATATTCTAAGTTGTATTCTATACCTCTATTTTGTATTATATTCAATATATCTACATCTATCTATCTATATAAATCTATATCTACCTACATCTATCTATATCTATCTACTCTGTCCTGCGGAGCACAACAATTGTTGTTCTTCACATACAATACCATCTACATGTATATAGCACCCTGTGTATTGTATTGCTTGTACGTTGAAATAAAAAAAATAGTTATCATGAAAGTTCATCTGAGTTAAAACTTAAGATCCAACACAAAAATTCTCTCGCCTAGAGCTTTCTTTCGACCAGTCACTCTGGTCTTCCTCAGTAGACTGACCCAGTGAAGTGAAGGGTGAAGGAGGCTATATACATCAGGGCCCATCACCCTTCACTGAACCGCGACGGGGGCCGACATCGTCTACCAGATACCTTTGACCCAGTGTTGACGTCACACTTCAAAGAAGCCACGTGACAAGCCTCACTGGGTCAGTCTACTGAGGAAGACCAGAGTGACTGGTCGAAAGCTCTAGGTGAGAGAATTTTTGTGTTGGATCTTAAGTTTTAACTCTAAACAAAAAAAAAAAAATAGTTGTTGCCATACATTGTGCCGTGTAAAATTGCCGTGCCAGGGACTGTTATAGAACAGTAGGTGTGAGTGCCTAGCCTGAACTACAGAAAATAACAGGAGCATAGAATAAAGATAGCCCTGCAGTTCCAGAGCAAGCTAGGGGACCCAATCTCACGCCACTTCTTTCACAGCACAAGAGCTACCTACAATCCAAATTTCGTCACCCTAGCATGTTTCGATCATGAGATATCAAAACCGGAAGTTCAGCTGCAGTACCATAACAAGCCGCTAGGGGGTCCAAAATCTAATCATTTTGAGATCTCATCAAGACCTACCGACCTACCAAGTATCAAAACAATTCATTTAAGCCTTCTCAAGTTATCAGTGTGTGTGTGCCTTCTCACACGCACACACACGAACGCCTCTGAAAACATAACCTTCTTGGCGAAGGTAATTAACGACTGAGATAATTGAGGGCGAATGCAGATTCGGACCAGTTGTTCCTGTACTTTCTTCCCGATCAATACCCACTCTAAGTGCAACCCTAAAAAATCGACCCTAGGTTCTATCCTGACAGGTAATCCGAAAGGAAACTCTTATTGGAATGTCGTTAACTGAAGTGCACTATCCTTAAGCACGGTGGGATACTTGCCCGTCACAGTTGTAAGCATTGGTCAGTAACTTTGGGTAAAAGAGAAAGTTGGATGGCTCGTCGTGGGGTCGGGTGGCGTAGTGGTAGCGTGTTTGGCTCAGGACCAAGAGGTCCCAGGTTAGAATCCTACCCATGTCACCGACCTTGTGCCGTTGGGAAAGGCACATATAACACGACTTTCCTCACTTCACTCAGGTGTAAATGAGTACCTAGCTTAGGTTAGGGACGTCCCTCGGATAGGACTGGAGGTCCCGTGTTTGAGGAGAGCCACACCTCGAGCATGCGTTCCCACCACACCGTTCGAAAACGAGTAGGGGCGCCGCCAAGATTACAAGCCTGAGGAGCCATCGTGACAAGTCCAGACATGCTGCTGGCTGTCATGATGCCCCTACGACCGTCAAGGTTATGGGACTTACATACATACATACTGTATATGCAGGTCCTAGTCATGAATAGATTTATGACTGAATTGATGGGTGGATGGATTTACGAAAGATGTCATGTTAACACAGTTTAATCTCATTATACTTTCAATACAACGTATGGCATCACTCAAATTCTACAGTGACATTTCCGTTGGTGCCGACATTTTATAAGGTACGACATCTAAATGATGGACATTTGGTTCATTTAGTATGAATGGTAATCTTCATCTATATTTAGTATGTAGTATTAGGGAGGGCCAAACATAAACAACCAGGTTTCCGGCCCTCCCATGCATGTCTATTTATTTTTCAATTGTTACATTTTATTTTATTTGTAAGTGCAAAACAATAAATAAACAATAAACAAATCCAACGACGAATGTGGCCACGGCGTGAGATGGAAAATGGTCAATCATGTCAAGGGTAATAATGCAAAAGTCTATAGGTTGATATACAGTACTATTTGTTTATAGGGAGCTACTCCAGTTATCTAGTAGTTGTAGGGATTAGGCTATCACTTCGGTATCATAAGACATATTTTTTCATTCCAACATTTCCGTATGGTAGTAGGTTTAAGTCTGGTGTAGTTAAATCAAACTGTCGAATATGTTTGTAAGACAGGCTTGTTTACTCACCTGTGTTGTAGGTCTTATCACATCGCGTCAGCGTGTATCCTTCCACCTTGAACTGGGGGAGCTCCAGATCTTCTGACAGTTGAACCGGGTTGTCGTTCTTCCATCTAAAATTCAAGTCCGACGTGCTGTACCCAACTGGAAACAAAAAAATGAACATCTCTCGTTTCTTTCAAGTTAAAAAAAGTGATACATTGTCATTTAGCTGATTTATTTCATTTTATGATATTTCGGTCAATACCATGTTATGGCTGAAATATATTGTTTTTCGTGATTTTTCTTCTCCTTTTCTTCTACTCCTGCCTTTAAATAGTTTCAGCTTCTTCATTTTTGGGCCTGAAATTGGGTATGGACGTAGAGTGGACCATGCGTTTTTTTTCATTTTCTTGGTATAGGCTTGTAGAGCTGTTTTACTTGCGTTTTACAGCTAGAATGTCGAAATGTATGAAGTAATGGACAATTGTTTTTTCATTCATCAAAACACTAAAACATAACAAAGACAGTGTGACGCTGCACCCAAGTTAATAACTTATATTAACAGCGCCACACAACAAAAAAGTACAATTAACATTTCTAAAAATACGCAAGGTTGACATATCTGTGCGCCGTAGTCCCACCACCCCATGGCCAAGACATTAAAAAATGCTAATGCTAACAAAGTTATTTGAATTGTTGGTAAACCTACAGCTTTCCAGCTGCATGTTGCATTGCTGCCGATCCATCGGGAACCTCTGTAGTCTCATGGGGCAGGCAAGTGTTAGCGTCAGCCTGGGGAGAGAAGGAAAAAGAACGTTGTAACTTTTGCTCCAGCACAGTAAAGCGCTTAAAGTGACATTATGTAAGATTTTCACTACTTTAAACATCGTTGTTTTACACATTTTCTTGCGCTATAAGCCTACCTGGGTACATAGTGATATGTTGGGAGTAAAAGATGAACGTCGTTGCGCCGCAAAAACGTGTTGGAAGCTGCCGAAGTTACCCGAACGAAAACCGATGTTTGTTTTTATTCTTTTTAGGAGCCTCTTAATAATACAGCCTGGCACAACCTACTAGTATTCTCGCGATGCATTGAGTCTCCGGAAAAGCGAAATAGCGACGCTAATGTTTTAAAACTTATCAAAAATGACAAATTCAGATTATTTATGTATACAGTGTTTGTGCATAAATCTTACATAATATCGCTTTAAGTATACCGCAAACAGACAATACTCTTAAGCGTACTGTATCTTAGTCTGGCGCAGAAAATCAATGACGGTGGAACTAGGTCAGACGACGCCACTGGCGAGAAAATCGCCTTAACTGCACTATGGCATGGTGAGGAATTTTCACAATAACACCAGGATTTCCCGTAAGCTAAGGTGCTACGATAAGTCCCTGTTATTTCCTCGCTTCATCATCCGTACTTCATTTCGCCCTACGGCCACACCAATTTGATTTCTTGGTTAACGGATTCGCCCGCTTCATTTCTTTCTGATTTGCAAATAAAAATAAAAATTCAGAATCAACTGCAAAATGCTCATATGTTTGCCCTGAACAGTTGAAAACAGTCCTTTTCATCCTAGTTGTTACAGTTATTCCATCTTTCAATGCAATGGTATCATTAAAAGTTCAAAATTCATTGTTTAAATTTTAAACCAGCCTGGTGTGTTGACTTCATGGCTCCTATGTTACCATTTTGGGCCATTATTTTTCTAGAAAAATCCGTTAACCAAGAAATTAAATTGGTGTGACCTAAGGATAAATGTAAGAAGCCACATTCATGCACTATTCTAAACCTGCGCTATTCGTGAATTTTTGGACATTTTCAAAACGACTTTCTAAGGCGTTGTTCTTACACTTTACAGCAGCTATCATTTCAGCACCATGGACAGGGTGTATGTAAGCCTTAGTCTTGGATTGCTAATAAAAATCTAGTTTGTTGTGAAAGCAGGAGAAACTAGACGCGCTAGCGGGCATTCATTTACTCTGAATATCAATATACTGTTGGTGCATCAACAAGATAAATATACATGGAATTCGAAAAGCAAAGTACACGGGTGGTGGAAGTTGTCGCATCAACGAGTGTAGCAAACATCTTGTTATATTTACCGAAGGAAAACATATTGTTTTTTCTCCGTTTTGTCTTTCCTCTTCTTCTAACTCGTCTTGTTCTCCACACCAATAAGGTCAATAACCTGAACCAGACGTTTGTCACCATGGTAACTGGTGTTGGGTTACATCATGTTGCAATTTTATAGCAGGAGGGATTTAGACTCCTGTCTGACCATATGTATGAATGTGTCTGAGTAAGAATTGACTAAGCAGACCATATGCGATGGTAAGCATTATGCATTTGCTTTGCAAATGTTACCTGTCTAGTCTATTTGAATTCCTGGAGGAATCTTGATCAGGCTTGTCTCCAGAAGTACAAACCTCGCATAAATAAAAGCAGAAATGTCCCCCGTGGTAGTCTCAAATTGAAAACGAAGGCGAAGGAGAAGGTGCTCATCACAATCAGACGTAATCTTGCAAGACGACGATAAGACGTTTAGCCGAGGTTATAGGCTGCCACATGTCTAGAGACTGTCGGAATCAAATCGTGCTTAACCATGTGGCGTCTATGATATAACGTTAGCTCTGATATGTGATTTAAGTGTTGTGGCAGATAGGGATTAACGTGACAAACAGAATTGCCCCCTGTAGTCTTCTGTGCAGATATGTTTGCATACTTAGGTCCCAGGGGCCGATGTCGTGTCACGGTGGTACAGATCGTTTAGTCTTTGCCACGTTGAGTACCTTTCAGATAAGAATTTCCTCTAGCATGCACCACCATATGGCTTGTCAGGTTGATTACTAGTAATGCGGTTAGGCCACAGCAAGTAATTTTTATGGATGACATCAGCACGCGCATTAATTTTGGCCTGATTTTGAAAAAAAAGAAGAAATTTTGTTGCCCTCTGACAGAGGTCAACATGCCGAAAATGGGCAAAGCTGTCTAAGGCCATGCCGGAACGTGGATAGCAGATAGATATGAAGAGAGGAGACAAGACAAGGCTCTGATTTATTGTTTTTTTTACGTTAATGCCAAGAAGTATTTCATTCCTTTTATATGTGATGGCGGCTGTATATATGTGATGTTCCCACTGAATCAAAACCATTTGTGCAATGATTGAAACTTATTTTTAAAACTGTTTCAGTGACAAATAGATGTTGTAATAGTTGGCAGTAAACTTAGCACAGTATAGGTATCATTTCTTGTTTGACAAGGTTTATGATTTTATGATTTTTTGCCCGCCTTTTCTTCGCTCTATCGCGTTAGATTTGGAATCTGTGGAGGATGTCATCCATAAAGTTTACTTGCTGTGGCCTTAGCTTGTGTCGCATCGAAGTCGTTAGCGCCATTATTCACATAGGATGTATTCTGGCGCCAATGGGGAAAATGCGGAACGAGGGAATGCTGACATAGACGACAACTAGAGAAGTAACATTTGCAAAGCAAATGCATAATGTTTACTTTCGGACATGGTCTGCTCTGTTAATTCTTACTCAAACACATTCACATACATGTACTACTGGTATATGGTGACAGGAGCAGAGCAGACCATGAAATTGCAACATTATGTAACCCAACACCAGTCACCATGGTGACAGACGTCAACAAATCATGTCATTGGTCAGATCAGAGGTCACTGTTTGGAGAAGAAGAAAAAGAGGAAGGAACAGAGCAAAAAAATATGTTTTCCGTCGTTAAACATAAAAATAATTCACTTCTAAAAATATTAATATTCCTGCAGTTATAGATTGCATCGCTGATGAAGGTTAGACATCCAGGTAAACAATACTCATAGAAAATCCAAAACTAATATTAAGCTACCCCACTCAAAATCAGATATCTTCAATATGCTCCTTTCATGCCCTACTCAGATATCAGTGTACGTTGGTAAATTCATATTTGAATCACTACAAAAGCGACACAATATTGTAAATAGCTTATATATCCTCTGAATTACAGAACGTAATAATACTCCAACTAAGAAAACACAATAGATTAGCTTTAGTATTATTATTATATGGACTAGCTCGTTAGAATTATATTTTAGTATAGTTTGTGTATGTACCATTGTTGTTTCTTTTCCATACATTGTACCATCTACAGTTGTTGAGCAATAAAGTTGATTTGATTCGACGATTTGATAGAAAATTCAAGTTCTGTTAGTTTATTAGTGACGTTAAGAACAGTCACTGTGGTGGATGTTACTCGAAACGTTCGGAAATTATCTCCGAAATCTATCCTGTGGTAGAGTTTGTTTGAATTTTCTATGAGGATAGGTTGCATCATACAATTATCAAATGTCCCTCACGAATGAGTCAACTACGTAAGGCTAAGATAGACTAGTGCTACTCTATATGTATTTCATTTGCTCTAAACCTTGTCAGAAATACAATGAAAAATATGGTAATATACTTACTTTTTTGACAAGTACATATATCAAGCCACAATTAGCCCTTACACCAGTCGGCAATTAATCTTTTCTTTAGCTTTGGAATGTCACATAGTCGAGGATAACGAAAATTAAATATAGTCATTGCCATCAGGCCGTCAGCAGTTGGGTATATTGATCATTCAATCAACTTCAGTTCATAATCTATGCATGTTACAAAAACTAGTGTGTAGCACGCGGGGTATACAAAATATGTAAAGTTTACAATGTACCCGGTGAAACAACTCGAAGGTTTCAAATTTATTAATCAAGAAACACGTTAATCTATCTATCTAGAGATACCAGGGATGTGTGTTGTTGCATTTGCACGTCTTGAATGCATGTGTAATATATTGAACCTACCGCGTCAAGCATGGTTAAAATTGACAAAAATTGACACAAAACACAAAAAAGGTGTAATACATGTAAAACTAAAATACATGCGCGGCATCACATTTCTCGAAAACAAATTCAGTAGAGTGAATTCGAAGTCATTAGAATTAGATGCCTAAAAAGTATATAGAAATTGTAATTCAAGTCCAACACCACACACACACACACACACACACACACACACACACACACACACACACACACACACACACACACACACACACACACACAGATATATATATATACACACATACATATACACAAACTACCTAAATGTTTATTCGTTATTAGACGTCTGGTTCCTATTTTTTCATCCTTTCTACTTATGTCAAATTGTATAAATTACGTTTTCTTATTTTATAAATTTTTAGATGTCAACTTACCTTGGCATGTTGGAACAGGACTACTCCATGTTCCGTCAGCTTGGCACGTCGGAGTAGCAACGCCGTTCAGTTGATATCCTGTGTTACAGGTGAAGGTGACCCCGTTCGGGTAGGAGACCGCTCCGGTAGGAGTCACCGCTCCGTTAGCTGGGGCCGTCCGAGCCGGACATTGTACAACTGAAATAGTCATAACCTTTTTTTCCAGGGGTCTATTTTTGTACTGAATATGCCTAACGCGACGCTCGTTAACAGACATTCTGTATCTTTTCAATATTGTGAAATGTATACCTCCTAATAATATCTTTACAAAATGGTGGGTGTGTTTACAATAGACTTCAATGTTCAATGCTGTATACATGTATCATATGTGTATATCAACTCGAAAGTCATTTTACGTGTGCATGTCGGAACAGGATGACTCCAACTTCCGTCAGCTTGGCACGTCGGAGTAGCTTGGCCGTTCAGTGTGTATCCCGAGTTACAGGTGAAGGTGGCCCCGTTCGGGTAGGAGACCGCTCCGGTAGGATTCACGGCTCCGTTAGCTGGGGCCGCCCGAGCCGCACACTGTCGGGCTGAGGAGGAAAGTAAAAAATCTGTGAAGCCTGGATGTAAAAATTACAATATCACATATATGAACTCTGCATAGTAGGATAATATATATACATCTGGACGAGGGATCGACATATAGAACAGACAATTTTAAGTACTAACGTTAAATGCCAAAATATCTAGAACGGCGGTCTGAAATGGAAAGTGAACAAAAAATCTTCTGCCAAGCCTGCACATAAAATCATAATATCTTAAACATGTGTACACACACACACACACACACACACACACACACACATACACACACAAATATTAAGTGGCAAACGTTAAGGCGTTTTATGAGCCTCAAAAGAGGAGACCTTACAGCAATAAAATTAAACTGCACGGAAACACTTTTACAAAGTTCAAACAGATGTACAGACTACTAATGCAGCACGTAAGTAGGGAGATTTGACCGGTCTGTTTTTAGTCTATGATACATATAGGAGAGGAGCTATTTTTCACAAGTCCAGCGCAGTGTGGGACTTATATGCATTAAAACCACGTGGACAATAATAGTTAAGTAATTGGGAATCTACAAAAGAAGTGAACTGCATTGAGTGCCCGATAAATCAGGTCCGCAACATGGAGCGCAGAGTGGGAGGGCTTAACGATCTGGCAACCAATTCACACGTCGAATGGAATATCACATTTACGAGACTCGACAACCAAATGAAACCCTCACCGCTCCATTCAAGTGCAATGGGAGCGTTTTGTTCCAATGGGTGGCGGAAATGTCCCCATCAAATTGAGATGTAGGCAGCGTATTTTGTATCCCCCTGGGCACTGTAGAAACGTCCGGTGGTAATTCTTCTCCGGTGGTTATTACAAAAGTGAACACATTTTATAGTACTTCTATGCCGCGGAAGGGTAGGGCGCGGCAATTGATACCGGGGTAAATACCAGAGGGCCGGCCGCCTCCATTTGTCTTGCGATGCGGCAGTATATTTTTTCCGCAAAGGGCAGAGTTGCCCACGGCCGACCGCTCCAAGGGCATCTACCCTGTAAATCTGTTTGCAGAGGTAAAGCAATTTGTCTGGCGGGGCCGATAGGAAGTTCACACCGCCTCATGACCTGTGCAGAGGCCTGTCCTATAGCCGTCTGACTGGAGATTTTAAGGCCACACCAATTTAATTTGTTGGTTCTCGGATTCGCCTCTTCAATTTTTTTCTGATTTGCAAAAAAAAAAAGATTCTGGTTCTGAATCAAGTAAACATGCTCCCAACAGTTGAGGAAAGTCATTTTCTTCCTAGTTTTTACAGTTTTTCTATCTTTTGATGCAGTGATTTGGTTCAAAATTTATTGTTTAAATTTTATCCCAGCCTTTTGTGTTGACTTCATGGCTCCAGTCGAAGCATTTGGGGCTATAATAGGATACCTAGGCCTGTTTTTATTTTTATTTTTTTTCACCCTGTCGCTTCATATTTTTTCTGAAAAAAAAATCCGAGAACCAACAAATTAAATTGGTGTGACCTAAGGCTGAGCTTTTCGTCCATTGTAACACAACAGCACCATTTTTTCATTCACATAGGCCTATGAGAACTACTCGCCCGGAACGACATGCCAAAGTACCGTAGGGATACGCTGGATAAACGGAGATTGCAGTTTCCTGGAAAAAGCACGTCCTGGAAAAAGCAGGGTCCCTTCTGAGGTTTATCGTTCATCTATCAATTTTCTCGGTCCACTGCCAAGCTGGAGGGAGTACGTAGTTAGGCCTAGGAAAAAAAATGTTGTGTTTCCTGTTTCCCAACCCTAGAAAATACTACCGACCCTAGGCTTTTTTTCTGGTGGACTCCTTCAAGGGATATAAATTTTTCAAGCTGATCAACCTTTTGATCTGACACCTGAGTGATGAAACGTTGTACAGTCGGTTTTCCAACATTGACATTAAAAATATAAGTGCCCTTATGCAACTTCTACTCTATTAAACTGTATTGTATAAGTTGGATCACTAGAGATTGCCAAAGCCTAATGAAAAAATGAAGAAAGAAAAAGATAATCCCAACCTAATTAATATAACGACCCTAATATTTTCAAGACTGAAACAGGAAACACGACAATTTTTCCTGGGCCTTACAGTGGCGCCATGTCTTTTCGCCACACCTTGTAATGGGGGTGTATAGTAATCACCATTTCATTCTTCACTAGCAGTACTATAGTCTGATTTATTTGTCACATAGTGTCGCTGCAAGGCGAAGGCCGAATTGTGGTTGTTTATTCCTTCGTACTGGTGGTAAAAATGAAAGTTTTGAAAGTTTTATTGCAAATTCATGCCCGATGGCTAATTGCATGAACAGAAGAAACATTTGTATAAAAACAGATAATTAGTACACATAGAACTACTGGTAACTACTAAGAAACTACAAGTAAAAACTACTGGGTTTGACTTCTTTTTTGAAGACAGAGGAAAACAAAGGATCCCACTTTTTCTGTAATTTGTGGGTTTTCGGATGTTAAGAGGAGAGTAGTTTTCTTTTCATTTGTATATGTGTGAAAGTTTGGATAGAATTTGGAGGCTACGTCAAAAATAGACATATTGGCTTTATTTATAATACACTGAATTTCTCCCTAAAAAGAAAACAGCATGCATTCAACACAACTGGTTACATCTTTGGTACGTTGTGATAGCCAGAGCCAGTGTATAGGCCAGCTTACTGTACTGGTCTTCCAGCGTTGAGAGAAGACATGAATTGTACTGGATATCAGAAAAACTGAAGAGTTATTTAAATGAGATTGAAGACGAGAGTCATTTTATTGTGGACTGCACTCTATATAATAATGAGAGAAAGATTCTCTTCAATTGTATACAAGATTATATCCCTAGTTTTAGATTTTTAGATAGAAAGGAAAAATTCACTTTCCTTATAAAACTCGATAATCCTCGTACTATAAACTCCATCTGTTCTTACATTTACAACTGTTTTAAGAAGCGAGAAGAAGCAGAACCTGTACATATGTAATTTTACTATAGATACATTTTAGTCTACCATCGCTGTTTACCATGACCTGTACTTGAAATGAGGAAAAATGTACAATAAAGGTCTTTCATTCATTCATAGAATAAAGGCAACATGCATTAAATGTATACCACGCAGTAGGGTCTTTGTGGGGAAGGTTGGTCAAGTTGTTCATATGGTCGACGAAGTTGCATTGTCAAACAGAGCTATACTCCTCCAGCAAATCTTATCATGCACTATGTCCATATGGCCAAGGCATATTCAATAAGGCAACGACTATTGGTGGTATATTAGGACCTCTCTGTACCATTAACGATCGAACAATGTATTGCTGAAATAATGTGTGTTTGATGTGAAAACCCCTTGAGGCTTGGCAGGGCCTCCGTTGTAACTTGCGCGGAGATACGTACCAAAGATACCGTTATATTATTACGGTAATAGTAATAGATAGTCTGACGTGATAAATCTTATTAATAAAACTACCAACAGGGCAGTAATGAAATGATTGTAAATCTGCTCCCCAAGTGCAGATGTAATTGTTTATTATCGCTTTTATGTATTGAAATTCTTAAATTACAGGGCCGTTTATGATGATCCAATTAAGGCAATTTGTTTTTTTCTCTGCTTCTGACCGCAGCTTAATTTGTTTACGACACAATGTGGACTAGAGGGGGGTGTGGACCGTGGTGAAGTATTGCCCGGGTATTGATTGAGAGGTGTGCGGACGGCGGAGTGACTAGGTGCCGGTAGAGCTAGGGTGGCGTCGGGGTACGTGATGGGAGATTGCGCACGTAATATTGGTAGATGAACTCCGTAACCGAGATTTTACCCACGTGAAATGCTTCAAACCCATTTATTTACAGATTGTACGCTCGTATTTGTTTGTATGTGAAAATGTATGTAATAAAATTGTAACTAGAGAAGTAACATCTGCATAACAAAGCAATGGTCTGCCCTGTTAATTTCTTACTCAAACACATTCACATAAATGTACTACGAGTATATGGTGACAGGAGTAGAGCCGACCATGAAATTGCAACATTATGTAACCCACACACAGACGCCAACAAATCATGTCAATGGTCAGGTCAGAGGTCACTGTTTGGAGAAGAAGAAGAAGAAACTGAGCAAAAACAATGTTTTCCTTCGGTAAACATAATAAAGTAAACTTAAGTGAAATCGCATTGTTATTTTCTCTAGGTAGGGTTATTACATTGTAGATACCTGGAGTTATTATACTTCATTTCTTTAGATAAACCAAGAAATATTTTCTAATAGTCTTTTTAAAACATAGGATACAAATGTGTGATGATTACACACATTGTGACATACATTAGGGCTGACTTAACAATAGCATTATAACAGATGCATGCTGAAGCAGGCGTACAGATGAACTATTAAATGTTGATCTAAAAGGAACAAAAATGGTTCCTCATGAGAGATATTTTCCATCATCTTCAGTCGGTAATAATAATGGCAAAACAATTGTTGCTGTAAAGATATTTTTGGCCTACCTTCCTGTCAAACTTTTTATAAGCCGAGTAGCACCATCGCAATGTTTTTTATGTTTACCGAAGGAAAACATATTGTTTTTTCTCTGTTTCTTCCTCTTCTTCTTCTCCAAACAGTGACCTCTGATCTGACCAATGACATGATCTGTTGACGTCTGTCACCATGGTGACTGGTGTTGGGTTACATAATGTTGCAATTTCATGGTCTGCTCTGCTCCTGTCACCATATACTTGTAGTACATGTATGTGAATGTGTTTGAGTAAGAATTAACAGAGCAGACCATGTCCGAAGGTAAACATTATGCATTTGCTTTGCAAATGTTACTTCTCTAGTTATAGTTTTTTTTACATCCCAACAATGAGTATTACGAAAAAGATAACGCCCCAAAAGACCTTCCTTCGACAATGCGTGATGTTGACTAAGCATCTGTCCCCACATAACTGACATTTCATGGACCTTACGTCGAACCTGATAAATACTAGCGTGCGTTTGCTCCAAGTATGAGCGAGTAATACATCACCAGCCGCGGGCCCCCAGTCCCTTTAGACAAAATCCCAATTTTTCTGCCCATATTTCTCAGTTACGGCTTCATCAGTGAATATTGAAACATGATCCGCACAATGCAGGTATCTAATATGAAATTCCGATATCGCCTGGTCGGGACATTCATTTACATTAAAGTCTGACAACCGAGAACTTGATTCCGCTTGTTGGAGTGGAAATAATGAGAAATCTGAAGCCAGGCAAATCTTTAATCTGTTCCCTTTTAATCCTTGGAGCCGAGCCATTTATTTCATGGAGTAAATTGCACCGATTTAGTATGAGGGGATGAAGTCTCGCGGGACGTAGCCAAGTCTCGCGGGACGTGGCCAAATCTCGCGGGACAGTTTCTCGCGTGAATTGAAGGTGTACTGAAGCGGGATTTGGCGGGATTTGTGACGGATGGCGGGACCACACAGGCCGCCTCTCTGTCGTCTTCTATCACGTTATACACACCTAATGGCTGACCTACTGCCTTGTAAAACTTCAATTGTTCAAGCACCCTGGTGAGCTCGCAGCAAAAACTACTGATCCGCTGAAAAGCTAATTTTACTTCTGAGTGAGGCAATGTGTGTCTTTATTACCAATAGTAAATATAGGGTTATTACTCGTAACAACCGGCTAGATGGTGCTGTTTTCGTCTGAAGGAAAATAAATTGTCTAAAAAATCAATGTGCTTTTGAATACGCAGTTACATACTGAAGTATGAAAAGAAAGACAAATACGGTGTTCAACTGTTATTTAATGAATAGCTGTGTCAAGCACATGCTGATAAGAGGGAAAATCGTTAGCATATCTGGATGTCTCTTCGAGAATTACATATCTAATTATGAACTATGAAACGCCATACATTTTTCCATAACATACAAGCAACCCCTTTTTGGAGGCTACGCTACGATTATTATGTTTACCTTCGCAGAAGGAAACATATTGTTTTTGCCGCATTTCTTCTTCATCTTCTTCTCCAAACAAAATCAGTTCAATGGCCAGAACCAGACGTCTGTCACTATGGTAACTATTGCTGGGTTACATCATGTTGCAATTTTACAGCTAGAGGGATTTAAACTCCTCTCACAATATACATGAATGTGTTTGAGGAGGAAAAATTAGCAGAGTATACAATGGGCGAAGGTAAATATTATGCATTTGCTTTGCAAATGTTACCTTTCTAGTCACCTGGTAAATACGATTCACGGATACCCTTCAAGGGAATGCCAAAGACCTGAACTTTTGTCTAGTCAATGAGTACAAACTCCTCTTTAGAACCTCTTGATCCGTAGTTAGATATTATGTCTATTTCTCTCCTCTGCTTCAAATGCCAGAAACTCCCAGTCGTACAATGTACCAACTTTAGGCCAATAGATCTGACGGTGGATTGATCAAATTTATTTCGGATTGCGTGTCACTGGAGAGGAAAAGAGCCCGCAGAGCTGTCTGAAGATCTGTCACTCAATTGAGCGAAACAAACGCGTGCATCTCGGCTTAATGATGACATGCGCATTAGCCATGTATCAATGATTTTCGACGCCAAGGGAAATACTGTGTGCGGTGGAGGAGCGTTTGCGTTAACTCGATCAGACTTTGGGACAGTGGAAAGTCCTAAGCAAGGGCTTTAGAACGTCCCTTTGGAGACCATGGTAATTCTATGATGAGCACGAGAGAGGTGGGACTAATATGCTGTTTATGTCAACAGCTAAGAGGGCATCATTCCTGTCTATACTGATCTTTTACAGGCATCACATACACAGCAAATGCAATTGGGCATATAAATGCCAATACCTTATACTTGACAAAATATTAGAATGCTTCCACACATCAAATAAGAAAGGGAATCACATCAAATAAGAAAGGGAATCACTCGGAACTAAGTACTTTAAAAACAAACTCTGGACATGATCGACAATACTTGATAAATATTCGATGACAGCTACTTAGTAAAACTGTACGAGTTCAATAGAATTGTATTGACAATGTAAATATAGTGCACAATGTAATTATAGTAAACGCATGACGACTAGGCCAGATTGCATAGCTTGTTACCGTTAGGCCGCAACATCTGTTATGTAATAGTATGTTTATCTGAAGTGTAACCGACACTGTTAACTGTTACCTGTTCCGAATTGTTTATGTTCTTGTTGTGGGGCTAGCCCTTTATAATAGCCTCCGGCTAGTTGGGCAGTCCTGGCTGTATACATATGTCTTATACAGTCTAATAAATCAAACCAAATCAACTAAGTGCGGCCCACACCGATACTTTTATGGCATAACGTGACTTTTGATATTTCAAAAGTGACTCGCCACCATTTGACGTGGTTATGGGCCTGTCACTGTTCAATATACTTCGAAATCAAGTTGTCAGTACAGGTTAATGTGCTGTGGAATGGATCTGACATGATCTCTACAGCGGTAAGATGGCATGATGTGCCGAATGCCGTATAACAATGTCTTTGTCTTGGAAGTTTATCTGTGTTGGTAGAAATCATTATGAAGCAAGTTTAAACGGCAATTTCCAACACAACAAATTGGACTCACCCAAATTTCAGTCTCACTGGACAAAATAAAAATCTTGGACACAGAACTGGACTTATTTGCACGAGGGATTAAAAAGACCATCTACATCAGGGCATTACAACCATCCCTCAACAGAGACGGGGGGCGCCACAGACTTTCTGCAACCCACTGCTCACGGAGTCACGTGTGTTATCTGCGTGACGTCACGGAAGCGGTGGATTGTTCATTCCTTGACAAAGACTGGAGTTGGGTGAGTCCAATGTCTTGTGTTGGAAATTGCAGTTTAAACTTGCTTCAGAACAATGTCTTTGGGTAATTTTGAACAGATCCCTTTTTGCTTGGCCGTACTCTTAAATACGAAAGTCGACCTGTTTTACAGTAGATTTGTCGCAACAACAAATATTGTTTCTCTGTTGTTGATTACGTTTGAGATGACTAAAATTTGGAACAACTTAAGTCTTTCTACGACAAGTGTCCCTCATTACTTCAAATTCTACTTCTTCTTGCATTCAGCATGTATACATGTCTGGTAATCAATTGTCATAATCTAAAAAAAAATAAGCAGTCCTTCTGACTATGCCAGTATGCCTTAACATGAGACAGAAGAAATAACATTATAAGACTTGCCTGTATGATATTACAGCTCTAAGACTTGGGATCATGAAATGATCGAAAGGCAAGCTCCAGAAACTAGATAGGACAATCTAGCGAAAACTAGGTCAGCTGGCACAGAACGGTTCCGTGTAATAAAATCTTCCCGGTTTATTACCCGAATCCGGGGCAGGGGAATATTATTGCGTGCGATGCTTACTTTTTGTGACCTATATGAAGAACAAAGTTGCTCTGCAGCTACACTCATTGCTTGGCAATAGGCTCTGTGCTTCCAAACTAAGGTAATTATTTTGTTTGTTTGTTTATTGTTTGTTTATTGTTTTTGCACTTACAAATAAAACAAAATATATATATATAACAATTGAGAAATAGATGGAGGGCCGGAAACCTGGTGGTTTATCTTAGGCTCTCCCCAATACTACAGAATTAAAAGATAAATTACCATTATCACTAGATAAACCAAATTTGAAACAAAGAAAACAATAACAGCAGGAAATAAACAAAAACAATTCAAAGAACCAATATATAATGCAAACTATCCATCTAGACAAATAAAGAGATATCAAACTAGTTATTACAATCATCGGTACAAACATAAAGTATATGAGGAGGTAGTAAAATCAACAAATAAGGGAAGCAAAGCAAAATCAGGAAATAGTGGTTGGTTGAAGTATGATATCTTTTATTAAAAGTTTTTTGAAACTGTGTAATGAGGGACAGTTATTCGGCATTAATATAAGTTGAAAAAAACTTGAGTGTGCCGTCACCACGTCTGTTTTCCCTGCCACCCCGCACATCTGTTTTCCCCGGAAGTTCTGCTGCAGTACCAAGGTCAGTCACCAGTAGGCCCATATTTGACCTTGACCTTTGGCTTCCTAAGACCTACCGGCATACCAAATATCATCACAATCCATAAAGGCGTTCTGAAGTTATGCTGACTACAAATGTGCGGAAACACACACACGCATACACATACACCGACGCGCCAAAAACAATACCTCCATTTTTCATGGAGGTAACAATCTTAAGTACTGTTTTGTGTAGTAGAGATTAAAGATCATACCTAATACTGTAGAGGATGTCGCCGGCGGGTGAGATTCTCAGGAG
Source organism: Branchiostoma belcheri (assembly GCF_001625305.1). Taxonomy (NCBI): domain Eukaryota; kingdom Metazoa; phylum Chordata; class Leptocardii; order Amphioxiformes; family Branchiostomatidae; genus Branchiostoma; species Branchiostoma belcheri. The sequence continues at coordinate 2,038,439 of NW_017804575.1, forward strand.
TTTGTTTTCTGTCGTCACTCGGTGGAAGTTTGCCCCCTTCTCGTTCGCGAAGAACAAGTCAGGAACCCAGATCTTCGCCAGCAAACTCGTGTCGAGACTCAAACTTTCGTTATAATCCATAAACTTCAGTCTCGGGTCGTTCCAGCGCTGTCTCAGGAAAATGTTCACCCGGTAATCCTGAGTGCAACAAAAGGGACGGGGGAAGTGAGTTTAAACGAACCGTTACTAAACGTGCAACCAGGTGTGACCGAAATGAAAGCCCACGAGGCAAAAATTGCCGCGCAAATTGCGCAGAATGGGCTCCCCGTGTACCGCGGCACGCTCTGCGATCGCTTTTGATCATTTGACGGCAAATGTATGCAATACGTTCGGCACACGGAATACTGATTACCTCCAAAGCAGCTGACTCGGAAATTGTACTATTAACACAAGCCTGTATAATACCTACGGCAGCAAATTTTTCTACTTTGTTTAACACTCTGTTGTAATTTTCACCGTACACTTTTTTTGTATATGCCTAAATGAAGTATTGTTACTTCTGGGGATTGAATATTTCGACTCAGAGATTGTACTATTAACACAAAGCTGACATATATAGGTATAATACCTGCGGCAGAAAATATTTCTACTTCTACTTTCCATACCTGTAGGTGCATTCTGTCTAGTGACAGAACGTAAATTTTTATTATTTGATAACGCCTGAAGTACTTTTCACATCGGGTTATCATAACCAAATATGTTTTTAATATTCCGTTGTAATTTTCACTTTATACCTTTCTGTATATGCCTAAACGAAGTATTATTACTTCTGGGGATTTAATATTTTGACTCAGAGATTGCACTATTAACACAAGCCTGTATAGCACACGGCAGCAAATATTTCTATATGATTATAGATTATCAGAATTGATCTTCTGTCTCATCGTTTGAATACACACATGCTTGTTCCATGTACACGGTTTCAATTGTTATTTTGTATGAGAAACAGCCGTTATTTTCAGATGTATCCGCAAATACAGCAAGAACGATTGCTGTCCGGACGTTAACCTCAACGACTTGACTTTAAATTCGACAGTTCCAGTCCGATATTTCTTCTTGCTAGGAGCCCCAGGTGCACCAAAGCACCAGAGGTCGATTCTGCAATAGTCATATAGAGGTGAACTGCTATAATGTTGTTTCTTCCTGACTGGGGAAAATATCTGAATTCCAAATCTCGTGAGCATGAACTAGTGTCCACCAGACTCTTTGCAGGTTGAATTAATAGTAGAAATCTAAAATTTTGAATATCGAGTCCTTTAGAAAACTAGTAATTTTGTATCAAAAGACAATACCTGATTGCGTCTCAGAGAGGGAAGCTGGAGAGGCATCGGGGTAAGTGGGGTACCTTATGTAAGGCTTATTCATAGATATTACTTTATGTATTAGTCATTCAATGTCAATGCTAATGTACTTTACTTTATGTATTGGTCATTTAATGCTTATGGTCCATTATGGAGGCTCTATGTCTATGTGAATGTTTGCTTATAGTGAAAATGAAAAAAGAAAAGAAGTGACAAACTGAAAAAAAATGGTAGAAATCGACCTAAAAGGAATTTAGCTGGCCAGGGGAGTTGGCTTTGTATTCCTGTGGTTTAGTAGCATTTTTATTTTTGGCCGGAATTTATTTTTTTATTCGCCCGCGCGCACTAGTTTGGGGTTCTTCAAAGGATGCCATCCATAAAATTAAGCCTGTGTGGCCTAATACTAGACAAAATGCACATGCAGGTATGTTAAGTACGCCCTTGCGTGATACGTACATATACTGATCAATTGAAAGATTTACCGCCCAAAGCTCGATATGGTACGCTATTCAAAACCGATATTTCTGTCGTTACATATGATAGATCGTTCAAGTGTAATGAGTCAACACATCAATCAGAGTGTTCCTCACGCGTGCCAAAATTGATCTGCAGACCCTTGTTCTTTCTAAATGATGAATGATCTACAGCAAAAGGAGGCTAATTAAATTCAATGGGCTTTTCATAATCTTCAGCCAATCGAGGAAAAAAAAACTACAATGTTTGAGGAGAGACACACCTCAAGCACGTTAAAGAACCCACGTGAGCGGAAGTGGAACAAACCATTATGGTCTAAAAAGGGGTAGGGAATGTTCCCGACCAGCCTCGTAACCCCTGCTTCTCCTATTGGGTCAGTTAGTCCTCACTACTTGTGAGGATGTTTCTGACTCAGGGAGAAGAGTTGCTGTTACAGTTACAGGCTAGCTCTATGCCTAGAAGTGGCCAATGGCCTTGCATTGAGCGACACCGTTAAAAAAAATTGATTTACCCCAAAATAGTCGAAAACCCCTTGTTCTTTCTAAATGATGAATGATCTACAGCAAAAGGAGGCTAATTAAATTCAATGGGCTTTTCATAATCTTCAACCAATCGAGGTAAAAAAAGCTGCAATTGATTTACCCCAAAATAGTCGAAAAACCCTTGTTCTTTCTAAATGATGACTGATCTAAAGCAAAAGGAGACTAATTAAATTCAATGGGCTTTTCATAATCTTCAGCCAATCGAGGTAAATAAACTACAATTGCTTTACCCCCAAAATAGTCGGAAACCCCTTGTTCTTTCTAAATGATGAATGATCTACAGCAGAAGGAGGCTAATTAAATCCAATGGGCTTTTCATAATCCTCAGCCAATCGAGGTAAAAAAACTGCAATTGATTTACCCAAAAATAGTCGAAAAACTCTTGTTCTTTCTAAATGATGAATGATCTACAGCAAAAGGAGGCTAATTAAATTCAATGTGCTTTTCATAATCTTCAGCCATTCGAGGTAAAAAAAACCTGCAATTGATTTACCCTAAAATAGTCTAAAGTTAGTTATCCTAATCATGAAATAAGATGCAAGACAATCCGTATTTCGGGGGGGGGTGCATCTGGTTGAATGAAAAGTTGTGTAGCATGCTTGCTTACACCATCTACCTCCATAGCGTTGCAAAGACTAATCCTCTCTTGATTTTGGCCAGCGACGAAGAAAATATGTGCACAGCATGCATGTATTCTCTCTTCTCATTCGTAATCCACATCCACAATCGTAAAAGTTATTTTTCCATGTTCTTTGTGCTTTTGGGGAAAATACTATTGATACAAAGTTAGGTGAACTGAATTCCAGATAAAGGAAATATACGATGCAATGCATTCAGCTTCAACTAGCGTCAATTCCATTGTTGCTAAAGTGAAAATAGTTGGTTCTACCTCCATGGTTGCAAACATAGGTTGCAAAACCGTTCAGCAAGTGATTGTTCATACGTCGGTGAAGGTTAGACATCCAAATACGCACAAAAAAAACAGTTACTCAAGCAACTGGATACGGTTTTGGAAACGGTCAGACGTTTCAGCTAGTATCCACTAGCTTTCGTCAGTGACACTGGAGAGTTGTCAGAAAAGCAGGTTTATATAAGAACGAACTTATTTGATTGAAGTCATTCATATTTGGTAGAAAATCATAGAGGAATTGGTACCCGTTTTTTGGACTTAAAGACATTCAATACAATTTCTGGGCGGCAAAACTGGAAATATTCTGAATAAGGCAATCTGTATAATATTGACACATACTGTCCCGCATTAGCACATTTGAATCATTTTTTTCCTTAGGCATTTAAAACAAGCTCCAAGATTAGTCCTTTATTTTCTGGATGGTACCCTTAAAATCAACCCAGGTCCTTCCAGTAACCGTTTTTCGTCAGATATTTTTTGCATTTTGCTCCATGAATGTCAATATACATTGGGACAGTGTTGATCCAACTTAAGCCCTAAAAACTGCACTTGATGCTTTGAACAGAAAGATTCTTATTCATGGTGTCGAAGATGTTTTGACATGACAGACCACTGATTGTTGAACTGGTGTATATTTTTTGTACCATTCGCACGTTAGAATTGCATCAAGTGATAATATAATGTCAGGACGGTTGGTGAGATGGATGGATGTCCTCATGTGATCGGACACCACGGGCATGTTGATATCCACCCAGGACCCAGGATAATGTGATTATCCGGTCACACGAGCTGTCTTATCGCTTACCACATACAGTGAGGTTGCCTAGATCGGCGGGAGATAATACTAAACTAGTCCCGCCTAATGCTCAGTCAGACCCCGCTGCACTCGTGCTATAGACTCCGTGTCTACCTGGGTGGGAGGGAGTCAGATCGGTAATTAATCATATCTATCATAATTCATATCTGCTGCATCAGCTATTAATGCGATAGTGTGACAGGGATCGTCTGCAAACCGTTTGTAATTTGGCTGCTTCTCACACTGCCAGGGGTCGTGTCAAAAGCTCAGTGTTCATTGCTTTCCTTGAAATAGCGAAGCACTTTAGGCCACAGCAGGTAATCTTTACGGATGACATCAGCGCGTGCATTAATTTTTGCCTGATTTTGAAAAAAAAAAAATTGTTGCCCTCTGACAGTGGTCAACATGCCGAAAATGGGCAAAGATGTCTGTTGCCATGCCGGAACGTGGATGGCAGATAACTATTAAGAGAGGAGACAAGAAAAGGTTCTGATTTATTGTTTTGCCTAAGTTACTTTGATGCAGTGATGCGTTTCATTCCTTTTATATGTGATGTTCACTGACTTAAAATCATTTATGCAATGATTGAAAACTTCAAAGTTGTTTCAGTGAGAAATTGATGTTGTAATAGTTGGCAGTAAACATAGCACAATATAGGTATCATCTCTTGTTTAATAAAGTTTATGATGTCAACAAATGTAGGAATCTTGTTTTTTTTTGGCCCGCCTTGTTTTTTTTCGCCCTATCTTATTATATTTGGACTCTGCGGAGGATGTCATACATAAAATTTACTTGCTGTAGCCTTAGCTCCAGATTCCATTTCCCCCATTTAAGTTCTGGCAAGTTGTTTTCCCTGTCCCCAAGGAATTAATTTGCAAATCAACATGAAGACAGGATTAAGGTATTACATGTTAAGAACATTAACGCGCGGAATGACCCCAATGGCCGCTTTAAGTGAATGAACCACCAAACCCTTAAGAATTAGGATTAGGTCTTATGGTTCTATTGAGACGATATCAAACCACGTAGCCAACATGAATGGGTACGATGAATGCGGTATACATTAAGGAGACATGTCAAATGGGTGTAAGTTATAAGTGCCAAGATCTTGTACCAGAGTTAAGTCTCATAGGCCACAAAGATGCCTTTAAAGGCATCCAATGCGATTTCAGAGCAGCAAAACTGGAAATATTCTGAAGAAGGCAATCTCTATGATATTGACAAATGCTGCTTCACATTAGCACATTTCATACTTTGGGTTTTAAAACTGCAGAAACAAGCCCCAAGATTAGTCCTTTTTTTTCTAGGTGGTACCCTAAAAATCAGCCCAGGGCCCTTCCATTAACCGTTTTCTGTCAGCATTTTGGGTATTTTGCTCCATTAGGGTCAATATACATTGGGATATTGTGGTTTCAACTCAGTATGTAGATAAATGACTAGAATATTGGCTTTGAAAAATCGGGTTTCCTAGCCCTAAAAACTGCACTGTGTGCCTTTAAGATCTCCCCATGTCATTGTCGAATATATAGCTTGTATTGCGTAAATAAACGCCAAAAGCAAAGTTCGTGTTATCTTTCATGTGAGTGTTGTGAGACTTACGTAACGGGCTCTTCGGCTAAACTGACTTGGTGAAAGTGCCTCGGTCAGATGGGTTCAAACTGATATGTTATGTAATATATAGTAGAGGGGATTCATTCCTCAAGCTAACCGACATCTCGCAAACAGCAGTCGTCCCTCAGTAAGACATCTAGAGCCGGAGACATGTCAAATGAGTGTAAGTTATAAGTGCCAAGACCTACCAGAGTTAAGCCTCATAGGCCACAAAGATGCTCTTAAGATCTCCCCATGTCATTGCATATTGTTAAATATAGAGCTTGTATTGCGTAAATAAAAGCCAAAGTTCACGTTATCTTTCATGTGAGTGTTGTGAGACTTACGTAACGGGCTCTTCGGCTAAACTGACTTGGTGAAAGTGCCTCGGTCAGATGGGTTCAAACTGATATATTATGTAATATATAGTAGAGGGGATTCATTCCTCAAGCTAACCGGCATCTTGCACACACAGTCATCCCTCAGTAAGACATCTGGAGCCGCATAGTTCCCGTTTAGAACTTTTATTCAGCCTGTCACACGACCGGTTTCGCCTGTGTGGCTTCTTCAAGTGTACAGAGAGCCAATTAGATATAGGAGGTTAACACGTAATCTTAATTTTTAAATAAATTTGTTAGCATTAGCATTTTTTAATGTCTTGGGGTGGTGGGACTACGGCGCACTGATATGTCAACCTTGTGTATTTAAATGTTAATTGTACTTTTTTGTTGTGTGGCGCTGTTTATATAATTTATACGCTTGAGTGCAGCGCCACACTGCCCTTGCTATGTTTTGATGTCTTAATGAATAAAAAAAGTGTACAGAGGCTAAATGACACAGGTTCATGACATTTGACATTTTGAAATTTAATTTATGATATACAAATAAAAGATTTTTACTCACCATTGTAGTTTCGGCGATTGATCCAAAGCTGTTCACAAAGATGTCTACAGACACGTTCACAGCATCGCCTGAAGAAAACAGCAACGAAAGTGAATATAATATAATATAATATAATATAATATAATATAATATGATATAATATAATAATAGTACATAAACTGGTTAATGACAAGGACACACCAAGTAATTTGTATGTATGACGTCCCCTAGAGACCACAAATCTAATGCGAGAGCGCGAAAAAAAGAAGGGCTGAAAAAAGCAAGATGCCTAGATTTGAAATATACTAAGGGACAACAAATGTTAGGACACATATCGAATGAGAGAACACAATGTAACAACCAACAAATCTTTTATTCGTCATGAAAACAGAAAAAAAAAAAACAGTGGAACAGCAGTTGCCGTCCTGCCCTGTTTCTTTCCTTTCATCACATCTTCCCTTATCCCACTGACGTGACTCTTTTGTCATAGCTACAAGAAGCGGACTTTTTTTCTGGAAACAGGCCAAAATCAATGCGCGCGCTGACGTCATTATAAAAATTACTTGGTGTTTTCTAAACAAAGGATTTTTTCATGAAAGACGGTGCGTAGTTGTTTACCAAAACGACATCAAATAACATGTAATAAGTTGCCTGAGCTATTCGCCTTTTCAGGATATGTGCAGATGAGGGATATACCCTCACAGTGCTATCAAATAACCCCCAATCGATCGTGCTACGTTCCCGGAGAATTCCCGGAATAAGCTTGCTTCCGCGCCAAGACAAGGTACCGCGAAGAACGTTCCTGTCGGTGGAAATATCTTCTGTAAAATCTCATTTTTTTTGCTAAACGAATTTGCTTCCTTGCATAGTATTGCTGTCTGAGGTATAAGGAGGGGTGATAGTTTATTCAATTATACAAGATATCGTTGTCAAGAACTGATATCAAGAGATCTATCATTTGCACGCAGTGCAATTCTTCCAAGGGATCTAAGTGCTTGATATATTTTCAAATTCAACTATGATTGCTGAATGTGTCACTAACATAACGTTCGTGGAATTGAAGCAGTGTAATGATAATCTAGCTCGAATATCTGTTTTTTTCTGCCTCTGGAGTTTTGCCAGAAAGTTTGCGTCGTTCGTTCGCACTGGTAATACAATGTATCATGGACAGGGATATTTTTGATCTGGTTTTCGCATCGACACGCAGTCGAAACGATGCAGAGACCAAACCCCCCTCCCACACATATTCAACTTGCAGATGTTGTAGTACTGTAGACCCTGGCTGCATGTGCATTAGACTAGTAGCTAGAACCCACAGCATTACAATACTAAGGCCACACCAATTTAATTTGTTGGTTCTCGGATTCGCCTCTTCTTTTTTTTCTGATTTGCAAAAAAAAAAAAAGATTCTGGTTCTAGATCTAAACCAACTCAAACAGTTGAGGGAAGTCCTTTCCTTCCTAGTTATTACGGTTTTTCCATCTATCAATGCAGTGGTTTGATTAAAAGTTCAAAATTCATTGTTTAAATATTAACTTAGCCTTTTGTATTGACTTCATGGCTCCTATTGTAGCATTTGTGGTTATGATAGGATACCTAGACCTGTTTTTATTTTTTATTTTTTTTTCGCCCTGTCGCTTCATATTTTTCTGAAAAAATACGAGAACCAACAAATTAAATTGGTGTGGCCTAAGGATAGCCATTTTCCGGAAGGCATTGGATTCACATTATGTTATATTACATATTCAAGGTTTCTCATATGCAGCCATTTCGTGCATTATGTATGCAACAACTTCCCCGTAAGCTATACATTTCCGTTGTCGCTCCAATCGATATATGTTATCGAAAATAAGGGTAGAGTTATAAATTCAAGCCTCAGGCGATATTATCAATAAACGTGTCTTTTATCACCTAAAGGTTATTGGGTCGTGTAATTATAAGTGAAAAAGTCTGGCATATTTGAAGAGATTCAAGATTCAAGATGGATTTATTAGTTTTTCGCAGTTAAAACAAAACTAAATTGTAAACCAATTTACAAAACATCGGTACATTATAACTACAGGTTTGCATTCTAATATACGTTATATATGCGCAAGATTAACAAACCAATAAAAATATATTTCATACTAAAAATATTAAAATATTAAAAACATATTAAAGATATTAAAAACGTATTAAACATTTTCCGGACTACATTTGATACAGAACACTAAACTAACGAGACCGCAGTCATGGTTTCAGTCCATAGTTGTCGAGTAGTTGGACCATGATCGGTACGGTATAGGCGAGTTCTTATATCTATTCGTTCTTGCTCTCGGACAGTCTAGCATCTAGCTGTTTCTAGTACTACGACCAGTTATTTGTGATCAAAGAGCACAGACAACACAGACAGAGAGATGAGTCCCAGTTTACCTTTAAAGTTCGGTCGGATTCTAGCGTCGTACTTTTTCAGTAGATTGTCCAAGAACACACTTGGTGTCGGGCCCTCTTGTTTAGACGTATTCCTGTAGTCACAAAGTAGAAAGACATGATTAATTTAGGAGAATTAGTACTTTTTATTTTTTACGTACAAACAATACAATACATAATGGTAACGCACTCATGTGATATGGCTTATATTTATGTCACCACTAGACATTAAAATAAAAATCACAACACAACACAACACAACACAAGACAAGACAAAACAATATCAAATGGGTAACGTTTAGGTAACAAGAAACAGAGTCTTTGTAACAATATCTTTGTAATAATGAGTATTTGAGAGTTTACTCTAGATGAAAGTAAATTGTATTGTAGTGTATTGTATTTTTATGACTATTGTATGCTATTGTAGGAATTTGTATTTCATGTCAACAATTGTTCGACTTTGTAATTTGTATTATACTGTATTTATATTGTTGTGTTTGGGAGGACAACTTGTATAGGTGTCAATACCCCTGTTTTGTCCTCCCTTCCACTTGTATGTTTGTACTTGTGGTGAATTCTAATAAACAAATAAACAAAGTTAGTGTTGTATTTCAAGAGAGACCCAAACAATGGCTGTCAAATGAGCGAGACATATGAAGGAACGATGCACGTTGTTCTCAGGTCGAAGGTGCACTTAGAGCTCCATGTTGTTACAAATGAACGCGGCGGAAGATCATATTTCATTAGGCATTGCTTTCAAGGACACCCGAACTTGATTGCTTCAGCTCAGTACGTATAGAGTGCATGCAAATAACCTTTCCCACATATCCTAATGATAGCAAAAATTTAATGATGCGGTGTGTGCAGTTTTCTAGTATGATTGGTATGATGTCATGTGTTGATAATTGAAGCATAAAACATTAAAAACGCGTTGCTTTCTCTTTAAGATTATAAAAATTTACGATATCATCTGTGGTGTATATATCTCATCTTGTATCACACCTTTGGAATTTGTTTTTTCTTTAATAACCAGACCGTTGCTTGAACAAGCAACGCTTAAAGAACAATTGGCGCCCTCAGATCGTATTTTATTGGCGATGTTACCGTCCAGAGGAGACCGAGCCGTGAGAGGAGCCAGCCGACTGTGAAATGAACGTGAATGTGCCGGCGCTTTAGCGGAGAGAGGCACGCGGGATGACCGAATGGTAGGCGTGTATCTCTACTGGGGCCCAAAGGAGAACAACTATCGCTACCGTATTACCCACCAAAATTACCCTAATATCCTCGTAATACTGTATACAGAACGAGTTTGTAGTCCTGTAGCTAGATAACAATAGACAGGTCTGACGTGCTATTTGGGCCTGTTTTATTAATATTGCATCATACTCATACCTATAGACATTTGAAATGGTCATAGAATACATCGTTTCTTTACTATCGTTTGACTGAAATAATGATAGATTTTTACTGTCTCTTGTTTTCAGTCCTTGGCGAGGAGAGAATCGGCGAATCATAATTATAACTACCTTTATAGAATGGAATCTTTTCTTAAATGTTCCCATGCTGAGTTGTAGAATTTGTATTTCCATTAGTACATTGCAGACACTCTTCTTGAATGTGCAATTGGTGTATTGGGGGAACTGATACCTGGCCATTAACTGCAGGCAAGTCATCGATGGATCGGTAATCTCAAACGCCATCTCGACATCTGCGTACCCATGGGTGTATCGGGATGCGACATATTTTTTCTTTAGCGGTGACGACTTTTCACCTAACGGCACATATACACCAGTAATGACAATACGTTGTTGTATAGATCTGGTGTGTGTGTGTGTGATGTTGGTGGTGCGATCTATATTGGCCTACTTACCCCCGGATAGTCCGCGGGACCCAGAAGAGACAGACCAGCAGGAGAACGGCGTACGAACCCCGGGTCTGGTGCCCTGCCATGCTAGCGGTTCCAAACGTCCTGGTACGAGCAAGGCAGTTGTGAACAGCACTTCTTCTTCTTGTGGTTGTGGTATCCTGGCATTCGGGACGATCTGGTGGGGGCCGAGGCGACCAGAAACCCGCCTATCTGTCCGTTAGTATCCCCTCACTGCCGCGCACTTTGCCCTGAGGGTACGGCATAATGATAACAAATCAGAACACAAACAGAAGGCAATCCAACGGCTCTCTGTCCCTCTCGCTCTGTAGGTGAGTTTTTAGACACAAGGCGGAAGCTTCCTTCCACTCTCACCCCATACCGTCCGGTATCGATGCCGCTTCAGGCTTAAAGCGGGACCGATCTGCGCACTACTTCACCGTGATGTAATTTAAATACATTCCAGTACTCATGAATTTTCGCTCGGGCTCTCGTCATCTGACGGCCTGACTCCCCATTGGTGGGAGGGAACCATCGGAGGGTCCGGGGTCCCACCACGGCATAACGGTCTCCACAGGTCCAGAGACTTGATTATTTCTCACATTTATTTAGTACGTATTTTTATTCCGTATTGATTATTTATCACATTTATTTAGTACGTATTTTTAAGGATGCCAACAACATTTTTATTCTAAGGGAAAAATTTGATAACTTAAAACGTTGTGATAAGTAGTTTTTATTTTATTTATTTATTTCTGTATTCTTTAACCAGGGTAGCACTAACTCAGTGACGTAGCACTGCTTTACAGAGTGGCCCTGGGTACGACACATATATACACGGAAATACAACAATATATACACCAAACCAATATCATAAACGTGATCCATTACTCGTAATTATATACATATAATCGGGGTCATGCCAGGTCGTAAGGTAGTGTCAATTTTTTTAACCAAAGAAACATTATAGGGAAAAAAACGTACTAAATAAATGAGATAAAAAGCTATGTCTCAGGTCCAGCCTATAGCTAGTACCATTGTTGTATCATATTGACTTCCACATTATACAGCCCTTAGCCCACACCAATTTAATTTCTTGGTTAACCGAGTTTTCTAGAAAAATAATGGAGCGGGCGGGCGAAAAAATAAAAAATAAAAACAGGCCTAGGCATCCTATTATGGCCCAAAATGGTACGATAGGAGCCATGAAGTCAACACACCAGGCTGGTTCAAAATTTAAACAATGAATTTTGAACTTTTAATGATACCATTGCATTGAAAGATGGAATAACTGTAACAACTAGGATGACAAGGACTGTTTTCAACTGTTCATGCAAAATATGAGCATTTTGCAGTTGATTCTGATTTTTTTTTTCAAATTAGACAAAAATGAAGCGGGTGAATCCGTTAGCCAAGAAATTAAATTGGTGTGTCCTTATCTATTGTGACTATGAATTGCTCTCCGGTGGGCCTTGGATATTAAGTAGATAAATTCAAACAGACGTTTAAGACCATAAAACTCACAACGACGTGCAAACAAAATCCATCGCAATATACAAGGTACAACAAACGATATCATTTTGTATCACATGCACCAAAATAGCCTAGATCTGAGTAGAGACGTCAAATTACATGAAATCTGTTGATGTATACAAACAATATGGAATTAGAACACTACATGTAATTTTATTTTATTTTATTTATAAGGCTGTATAAAATGATACAGCCAGGGCTGCCCAACTAACCAGAGGCTATTTTAAAGGGCTGGTCCTAGTAATGGGACAGTATACAATAAAAAAAGATCTCCTTTAGTCTTTTAGAGATGAATATGGATAAGGCCACACCAAGTAAATTTTATGGATGACGTCCGCGCGCGCATTGATTTTGGCCTGTTCCTAGAAAAAAAAACAAGAAATTCCGCTTCCTGTAACTATGACCAAAGAGTCACGACAGTGCCGCAAATCGTCCGATTGACGTGAAACCCGTAACGCGAAATGGGTAAAGAGCACATGTGCCGCAAAACGATGGTGTACGTGCGCACAAGAGTCCGCGCGCCACAGTTCAAAGAAGCAAGATGGTGGGCTCACCACCCTTGGTCGCTAAGTATGTGAGCGTTAAGGTCGTAAAAGCGTGTGGAAACGTTGTTGTTGACTGGTACGTGCTCGATGTAGGCCAGGGAGAGCTAACTTTCGCGTAACTGTACGACAGACTTGTAGCGGCGAGTGAGTTTCGACCATACAATTTCAAGCAAGTTTTGTCAAGATCAGCTACAGTGCAAATTCTTCTGCAAAATTATGACGAGAAGGTCGGGAGGCATTTGATGTGGTGTTTCATCCGTATGGTGATCGACAAGACAGCTTCTACGACTGAAGCTGTTCCTAGGGCTAAGACTGCTTTTGAGGTATGAAAAGTCTGTTTTGAATCGAGTACCTTGTACGGAAAAAAACACGGGTGAAATATGACAAATATTCCTAGAAGGGGAGTATAAAATAAATGCATAACGTTACATGTATCAAGGCTCCTTGCATGTATTTTGCATGGATAATGATCGTTTATTCGTTTCTGGTTTAATATTTATACTTGATGTTGGCAAAATATGTGTTTTTTTATTCTTAAATTTTTGGTTCACATTTGGCAAGTAAATTGCTAATTTTCAGTCGGATTTTTAAGGTATTTTGGCATCTATAGCTACGCATTCAAGCTCAAA
>NW_017804575.1:2052030-2094328 GCF_001625305.1 Branchiostoma belcheri
GGGGGGGGGGGGATTTTTAGTCTTTCTTAAGAATTCTTTTTCCCCATCATTTTAGCTTTGATATCCAATTTAGTAACGTTGTCTGCTCTTCAATTTCTTTGATTGCATTAAGACACATTTATTGTGAACTAGGAACATAAGGTTTACTTTTCCTTTCACATGTACACATGTATACAGGTATGATGAAAGCATCAAGAGAACAAGGTCAGCAGGAGTGGATGTTTCCAGCCTACGCTGGGACTGGGAGCACACAACAATGTAGCAATAACAACACAGGTGAGTAGTGAGGTACATTTGATATGGATTGTTGCAGAATATACCCTTTAAATTTAAGGCACTTTGGGGACAGTAAAGACGTACATTTAACTACAACATAGAACCTAAACCTCTATGTTGAAAAAAAAGAAGTTTTTTCTGAAGAGTTGGATTTTAGCACAATTGACTATTGTTCCATAATTTTCCACCTGTTTCATGTAGGGCAGTGACATGCACTTCACCAGTAGCACAGTACTACTATTCAGCCAGACTGAAGTCAGGGGTGATGAAGACGATGCTGCCTTTGGTGTGCTGGAACTGCGGCGAGGAGGAAACGCTGCCCATACCGACAGAGAAGACTGCTGCATACCAGACAATAAACCCTGTTTGTCAGGTAGGCATACATTTGTTACCTACTTAAATACATTACGCAACTTATGTAGAATAGCTCTAAACATATTCTGTTTGGTTCGACCTTTATTGATATTCTTTCTCAAACGCTCCTATAGACTATTTGCATAGGTAGAAATGTAGTAATGCATGCAAAGGGTTAATCAGCAACTAATTTTGCCTTTTATGCTTTGTTTCTGCAGGTCTGCAAAATGTGATGAAAGAAACAGAACGGGACAACTGCTGTTCCACCTGATTCATTACTGTTTTGATGATGAATAAAAGACTTCTTGCTTGTTTACACTGTGTCACCTCATTCAATTTGTGTCCTAACATGTGTCGTCTCTTAGTATATTTCTAATCTAGGCATCTTGTTTTTTTGGGCCCTTCTTGTTTTTTTTTCGCCCTCTCGCATTAGATTTGGAGTCTCCAAAGGACGTCATCCATAAAATTTACTTGGTGTGGCCTAATGGAAGCTTAAATCATGCCTGTATCTTTCGTGTTCATCTTAAGGTGTCTTACACAAGGTGTCACTGATGATAAGGGATTGGTGTGATTGTTCAAATGGCATTTTTTAGGTTCAAGCATTTTTTACCCTAACCGATATTTTTTTGCTGTTAAAATGCCATTTTCTCGTCTGTAGTGGTGTCTATAATGAACATATAGAAATAATTTCTTTAAAAAATTATATATCAAGTTCAGAAACAATGTTAATGGTGCTTATAAGACTCGCGTACAGCTAGGAAATTTTTCCTAGTGTTTGATATATGTTAAAATCATACCTTACTGGATAAACTGTTACTAATTCTATTTCAGGTGATTCGTTTAGTGTCAAATTGACCAGGTACCTACGGCTTTTGATTTGTATATGTTCTATAAAGACCAGTTGATCAATATTGAAGCTATTTATGATCCAAATCTGGCACATAAACAGGTATGTGCAACTTGGATCCATTGTTAACTTATACGTGTGCTAAACCGCAATTTGAAGTTGGTGTTCCCAATTTTTATTCATGGCAACGGAATATCACGGAATCTTTTCTTTGAGCACATTTTAAAGCATGTCTAAAGGAAAGTGACGAAACGGAATTATGCTTTATGGAACGTGTGGATTTTGTGCAATGAATGGCAGGTCGAACATATCTGTTTCACAGGCAGTCTCATTTCATTTCATTCGTTTATTTATTTGCAGAAATAAAATGACAAACATTGATAAACAAATATGCGGAACAAATTGAAAACACTGCGCAGGGGGAGGAAAGAAGCCTACAAAGCTTGTAAAATGTCCTCCACCTTGAAACAAATATCAATAATGAAACTAACATATAATAATAAATTAAATGTCTATGGTCAGACAGGAGTCTAAATCCCTCCTGATATAAAATTGCAACATGATGTAACCCAGCACTAGTTACCATGGTGACAGACGGCTGGTTCAGGTCATTGACCTTGTGTGTTTCGAGAAGAGAAAAACAATATGTTTTCCTTCGGTAAACATAACTAAATAAAACCTAGATGTAACATAACAAAACTGATTCAAATCGGTGTATCATCCTAACGTAGCTAGCGCAGTTATATTTCATCTCCAGTACGCCAGCACAAATGGACGGTCCCCCCCCCCGCCTCCAGGCAACCAGCAACAAACGAGAACGCATGTTCCCCATCCGGCTTTACACGTTCTGACACGGGGTGGTTCATGTAGTATTTATACCTCCCCATCCGCGATCCGCCTGTCTCAGTAACACACCGGACGCTCATCCCACACGGGTAATTGAAAAAAAGCAAGCCGCTCCGAGTTGACCAAAGAACTCATTTGCGGATGTCTTAGGAGATAGCCGACGGGGCTGATCCTGTTAATAGCGCCCGGCATACACTGGGTTGCATCGCAAGTGGTAACTAGCATGGTAACATTTGCTAAGCAAATGCATAATATCTACCTGTGTTGGTGGCGGCATTAATATAAGTTGTGTCCCCATCACGTCGTATGATTACACGTTGGAATATAAAAAAATATGTTTACCTTCGCATATGGCCTCCTCTGTTGATTCTTACTCAAATATATTATCATATACATATGTCCAGACAGGAGTATAAATCCCTCCTGCTATAAAATTGCAACATGATGTAACCCAACACTAGTTACCATGGTGACAGACGCCTGGTTCAGGTCATTGACCTTATATATTATTGGTTTGGAGAAGAAGAGGAAACAGAGCAAAAACAATATGTTTTCTTCGGTAAACATAATGAAGTCGCTTAGAGGTGGTAGAACCATACCGTAGTGACATCGCTGTTGAAATATTTTGCTGGAAGTGATGTTGTTTTCATTTATTTATTTATTCATTCATTCATTCATTTATTCATTCATTCACTTCATACATTAATTCTTCAATAAGTAACCGTATTTTGTTCGTTTTCCTCTTTTCTGTTGTGATTTATGAATTTAGTAATACCCTCTTTGATTACTATAGTCTAGTAAGAAATCGTTACAAAACCGTATAATTAGAAGCCTTGTATGCATTAAGGAAACATTATTATGTTTACCTTCGCAGAAGGAAAACATATTGTTTTTGCTTCGTTTCTTCCTCTTCTTCTTCTTCAAACAAATAAGGTCAAAGACCTGAACCAGACGTCTGTCACCATGGTAACTAGTGTTGGGTTACATCATGTTGCAATTTTATAGCAAGAGGGATTTAGACTCCTGTCTGACCATATATATGAATGTGTTTGAGTAAGAATTAACAGAACAGAAGGTAAACATTATGTATTTGCTTTGCAAATGTTACCTTTCTAGTTCTATTGTGCATTTCGCCCGTGTATTGTGCTTCTAAATAATGTCATCACCCAACAAATAAGGAAAAGCGCCACCTAACGGGCACCCAGGCAGCGCACTCCCAAAGGTTGCCGGTGTCGATTTCAGGAAATGAATAGAAGTTGCCCGCCCGGAGAGGTGATTTACACACACCTGATCGGTCGATTATAAAGCGCGACCACCTGACACTAAAGCCTCTCAAATTCACTTTATTTTTCATGAGAGAACGTAGATACTTATCGACAGCTTTATAATGAAATATTGATATACATTGTTTTCTTCCTTCTTGATTCAGCGGAAATAGACTGTTCTGCCGTTCTGTGTCCGCGGAGAAGGGATTTATTTTACTTAGGGCGGGTACACAGATGTGATGTTTTGTTGTAGGCATTATCGGCCGGAACTGATCGTGCGTGGCAGGGCCGCGGTAGGGTCTCTCCACACGCGGGGCCTGGGCGGGGTACAGACGGGGACGTTCTCAAAACCTGCCACGCTGTTTGCAAACAAAATCTTAACATATTGTTTTTGCTCTGTTTCCTCCTCTTCTTCAAACCAATAAGGTCAATGACCTAAACCAGACGTCTGTCACCATGGTAACTAGTGTTGGATTACATCACGGGGACGTTCTCAAAAAGCTGCCACGCTGTTTCCAAACAAAATCTTAACGTACTGTTTTGCTCTGTTTCCTCTTCTTCTTCAAACCAATAAGGTCAATGACCTAAACCAGACGTCTGTCACCATGGTAACTAGTGTTGGATAACATCACGGGGACGTTCTCAAAACCTGCCACGCTGTTTGCAAACAAAATCCTTCCTATAGTGATGTGTGTTTAGTCTATGATTGCTAAACATTACTTAAGTAGTACTTGTACGGTTTCCACTAATTCTGTCGTCTGTCTTAGCACCGAATTGCGTAATTATGCTTACCGAAGGAAAACATATTGTTTTTGCTCTGTTTCCTCTTCTTCTTCAAACCAATAACTTAGGTCAATGGACTAAACTAGACGTCTGTCACCATGGCAACTAGTGTTGGGTTACATCATTTTGCAATTCTATAGCAGGAGGGATTTAGACTCTGCCTAACCATATACATGAATGTGTTTGAGTAAGAACTTAAAGAGCCTTTTTATTTGGTTCAAAAGCAAAAACAATCAGAAGGAAAACTTTACAAGAAAACTATGACAGAGCAGACCTTTTGCGAAGGTAAACATTAGACATTTATGCATTTGATTTGCAAATGTTACGTTTCTAGTTCTGTCTGTTTTAGAACCAATGTGACTGGCACTGAATAGCGCGACTTATAAAATATGTCTGATTATGGCATACTCAAGCATTGTTTAATGATCATCTATCAATAAATCAGGATTTCGTTTAGTTTTATGAGATTTGGAGGAAATTAGTGAGGGAATATAAGGAAATGCAGATCAGGATATAATTTAGAAGGATAATATTATATCTCAAGTTCCTCTGGTGGTATCCCTGAATCATCGTATTTTTCTGTATTTGACTAGAAAGTCATCTATTTTATGTTGCTTATTCCCTGCTCGAGCACTGACGCCATTTACGATTCAGTTCTACTTATACCATCCACCTAATAACACGTCATAAAGATGTGCGAACTTCAAGTTGAAAGAAAGACAAAACTTTAGAACAAGCAAAACAAAATGAATGCAATGTAGGATACGTTTTGTAAAATTGATAGCTGTATAGAACTTTATTGCACGACAATCGCACATGGTACAATGTATGGCAAACTACTAGAGTAACAACAATAAAATAAGTGTGTTGAATAAGAGCTAATGTCGAATAAAACCTAACATATCTATATCATAATTATTTAAATAATAAGGGGTAGCAGAACTCTTTGATAAAGTGTTACAATCGAGTGGGTAATCACAAGTTTCGGTATTTTTTTCTAATAACAAAGCATTCCTTTATATATCTACCTATTTTTGCGCTGTGGGGACCATTACATGTAAAGATATATTCAAACCTGTCTCCAAATGTAAAATTGATATCAGTACATCATTCTATAGTAAAATTGTGGTTCTATCCTTGCCATTCATTACAAGGCCCCAGGGCTTCACTATACTGCTGGTAATCTATCAAATACAGATGAGGCATGAAACGAGCTTCGATAAATACAAATAGGTTGTATTCTAAGGCCACACCAATTTAATTTCTTGGTTAACGGGTTCGCCCGCTTCATTTTGTTCTGATTTGCAAATAAAAATAAAAATTCAGAATCAACTGCAAAATGCTCATATTTTGCCCTGAACAGTTAAAAACAGACCTTCTCATCCTAGTTGTTACAGTTATTCCATCTTTCAATACAGTGGTATCATTAAAAGTTCAAAATTCATTGTTTGAATTTTGAAAAAGCCTGGTGTGTTGACTTCATGGCCCCTATCGTACCATTTTGGGCCATAATAGGATGCCTAGGCCTGTTTTTATTTTTTTCGCCCGCCCGCTCCATTATTTTTCCAGAAAAATCCGTTAACCAATAAATTAAATTAGTGTGGCCTAAGATTCAACAGCATTCTACCTAAACGCTTATTGTTAAAAGAAATTGGCCTATCTAACGCTAACTATATTTTATAGCAAATAGTGAATTTATGATGTATACATGTCATTGTATTGGCACAGCGATGATAATTCAAAATTACAGGGCATAAATACAAATATGAAAACATATCAGGATGGCCCATTTAACCGGGGCACTATATATGGTCTATCAATTTCTCATCTTCCTAATCAGTGTAAGTGCCGTCATTTGGAAAGATGATCAGAGCTACAGTATGAGAGCAATCTTACATGCAACTTATTTTTATGCACATCGTATTGTCCATTACCAAAGTGAGAATTTCTTCTGCAAAATGCTCATATTTTGCCCTGAACAGTTGAAAACAGTCCTTTTCTTCCTAGTTGTTACAGTTATTCCATCTATCAATGCAGTGGTATTCATTAAAAGTTCAAAATTCATCGTTAAAATTTTGAACCAGCCTGGTGTGTTGACTTCATGGCTCCTATCGTATCATTTTTGGCCATAATAGGATGCTTAGGCCTGTTTTTATTTTTTATTTTTTCGCCCGCCCGCTCCATTATTTTTCTAGAAAAATCCGTTAACCAAGAAATTAAATTGGCCTAAGATGAAGACAGAAAATTAATGTAAAAGAAATGATATGATGAATCGGCCTTTCGTTAGAAACGTGATGGTGTGATGCAACGTCCTTAAGGATGATCACCAAAGGAATAAAAAGCTATTGTAGATGGAAGAGGCTCCAAAATGTCTACCCTTAAAGTGGTGAAGTTCTGTAACTAATTGTGAAAAATGTATAGGTCTCGTAGTACGTGCATTTAACATCCATTAACACACTAATACAGGCAACAAACGAGAAAACCAATCAAACAACGGGGTCGCGTGGCGTAACGGCAGAGTGCTCGACTCTGAACCAAGAGGTCCGGGGTTCGAGTCCTGTTCATGCCACCGATCTTGTGCCCTTGGGAAAGACACTTTACACGACTTCCTGCATTTGACTCAAGTAAAAAATGAGTGTTGTCCCGCCCTGTATTTGTCCTCTGCGTTGGTGGTGGCAAAATGTGTAGTCATGAAATGTTGGAATACATAAAAAAACAATGAGTATAACATTATTCGAGTATAACATTAGACGTTTATATCGCCATACTAATTGTATGAATTGTAAATTCTATCATAAATTCTATCTATCTCCCGTTGTGAAAAAAATTTGTTCATGACCTACTGCTCTCAGTTGTTTGGAGTCAAGTTATGGAACTCTGTTCATGCGAATGTACTAGCTAAGTGTCGTGTTGCATTCAATAATTGCTTTCGTATTCTCCTTAAGTTGCCAAGAGGTTGTAGTGCTAGTTCAATGTTTGTACACCTTTCGACCGATACATTAGATGCTAGACGCA
The DNA here is from genome assembly GCF_001625305.1 of Branchiostoma belcheri. Lineage (NCBI taxonomy): Eukaryota > Metazoa > Chordata > Leptocardii > Amphioxiformes > Branchiostomatidae > Branchiostoma > Branchiostoma belcheri. Next base: position 2,059,417 of record NW_017804575.1, read on the forward strand.
GGAAATTGTGTTATTCCTTCATTAATAGACTTTACGCCACCAACAATAGTATAATATACTGTCTATTGAGGTCTGATTGTCAGTTCAGAAATACGTATTTTAAAAATGTGTATAAATTGTTGTATGTTTAGTGTTTCTGTGGTTTTATGTTTGTACTATGGGGATAACCTGAAATAAAGCAATTCATTCATTCATTCATTCATTCATTCCTTTCCTTTCCATTCTTTATTCCTCCACCCAGGAGAGCCCCTTGAACAAACATATACATGCTTGTACGTACATTTTAAAACAAAGCTATATAAAACAATCCTTACATATTGTACATTACTATACTGGAATAAAAAAACATCTTAGAATAATAAAAATATAAAGGGTTACTATGTTTCAAGTTTCACAACTGTCCAAACATCAGCGCTGATTACTAGTTTATCTCTCTGTGTATGCGTCTCTCTCACATGAGGACCGACTCAAGAACTGGGTCCTTGAATACCCAGAAGACGAGTCAGTATAAGTGACATTATTCACTGCTGACTATATCAAAAGCAAGACATTTCACGAGAACAATCTTTCTCCTACCAACCGCTTAGAATACAGGTCTCAAAACAATCCTCAATATATGTATCTATTAAAAACTGATCGTAGCACACTACATGTCTCTCCCTGCTTGGTGATTAAGTACACCCAAATCTTTCATTCATTCATTCATTCATTCATTCATTCATTTATTCATTCATTCATTCATTCATTCATTCATTCATTCATTCATTCATTCATTCATTCACTCACTCACTCACTCACTCACTCACTCACTCACTCATTCATTCATTCATTCATTCATTCATTCATTATTCGTTTGGAGATTCAAAGAAACCACCTACATAGTGCCAACAAACCACCAATACCCTACACCATATTACATTCAGGAAATCACCTCCCAGAAACGATGACAGATTTGCAGCTGTACGATAGGAGGTGATACCTTTGTCACCAGAGCGGAAAAGTCATTTCATCAATATTCATAAACCTCAGATGTCCTATTGGCCAGCTTTGGAAGTATAACCCCTTTCAAACTAAAACCTACTACTAAGTAGCGATTCAGAAGTAAAAACATACCCTGTTGCCTAGTACTCATCTGAGGTTATAATCACTAAACGACTAAACAAACAGAAGTTATTTATCATTTCAGTAAAGAAACAGACATGTCATTCATTTCGTTTTCAGGTGAAAACGCAGGCATCAGAAGTTTGACAGCATTTCAGAATTCAGTCCACATTTATTATGTTTACCTTCGCAGAAGGAAAACATTTTGTTTTTGCTTTGTTCCTTCTTCCTCTTCCTCTTCTCCAAACAAATAAGGTCAATGACCTGAACCAGACGTCTGTCACCACGGTAACTAGTGTTGGGTTACATCATGTTGCAATTTTATAGGAAGAAGGATTTAGACTCCTGTCTGACCATGTTTCTTTTCTTACTTCCATACAGTTTTTTTTTATCTGAGGCTATCTTTACATATTCAGACTCTCCCTACCCTTACAACGGGCATGCTACTTTCATCGATTTTCTATCACCACCAGAACTTGTCAGATGTGCACTGAGTTGAGACTTTGCATTATCGGAGAATAATGAACAGTTCTAAATCGATCAGATAGCCAGTTATAACTCAACTCGTGTGTCTGTCATTACTTGTTAAGTTCCGAAAATACTTACATAATACAATAAAGGGTTAATGCCCCGCCCCGAGGTGTATATGGTGAGATAATCTCTGGTCAGGTGGGATAACCACCAAATAAACCATGGGGTGAGTTTGTGTTGTGTAACTTGTATTTTTAATAGATTATTCAAAATAAACTACAATGAGTTGTTTAATAGGTAAATACTACAAATTTTAACAATACTGTTAGTGCCCTGTCCCGTGTATAGTGGTACGGTCCAAAAAGTGGTCAGTTATTCTAATAACCAACCTTCTCATTGGTTGACGTCACCCGGCTATATGATAGCATTAGATAACAATCTACTATAAACTTTAAACTGGACAACCAATGATTCAGCACCAAGGAAAGACCTAACTGTAAAGTACTTACCGCATTGTATCACTAACTACATATTGATGTGTTTAAGGCGATGGTGAGGTAGAAAAAGGAAAAAAAAAACCTCCCAGACTGCAATAAGATAGATAGTAGTAATCAGTAAATGGAAAATGTATTAGCTCATTGGATTGCTCTAATATTGGGAATAATGAAATATATACCAGGCGATAACCAGAAGATAGACTCTGTAAGGTTTGCAACTCTGGTAGCGTAGAAGTTGAAATACAATTTTGTACTTGATTGTAAATTTTATGATATTGAACGTGACACACTATTTAGAACAATTCACTTAGACAAACTGTATAAAGGTAGAACAAAGAAAGATGTATTCAGTTATCTCATGTCCACCAGTAATGACCATACAATAGAAAAACTTTGTGAATTTATCTCCAATTGCTTTAAAAAGAGAGAAGAATTCCTTAAGGCTTAGTTTAGTTTATTCTCTAGTAGTTAAGACTTTTACGTCATTCTGTTACTCTGTTATTCTTGAATCTTATGTATCATGTTACTCAGTACGATGTCATGTAACATCACATTCTGATGTATGCATTTAGCCCCATGGGCATGAACATGCAAAGAAAGATTCATTTTAATCTTTTCGACGTTACTGAGACAAAGGGAAGGGGACAGAAAAATTATGTGTCAAGCTCGTACGTATACCCACGACAGGTTACTGTCCAAGTGCTCCCACCAACCCACTCCTGCCAACTTGACACATCAAAAATAAATCAATGACATCAAAGCCAGACATTTCACAACAAAAGACTGATACGACTAGAAGGGAACGGGGGTTAAAACTCAGGCGCAGCATTTCCCCCTACGACAAAAATAGTCTCACTAAAGCCGATCTGTGTACAAAATTATGACGCTTTGTCATATGCGTACGTAGTACCAGTGTGGTATACCGGCTGTGGGAAAACAAACAGCGCGAGCGGTAGCGCTGTACCTCGGCACCCGCGAGACTCAGTATCGCAGTCACGGTACATGTTCCCTTGTTTCTGCGGAATCGATTAGCCTTACGTTCAGGATGATAAAATGCCCGCTGCCATCCCGTATTCCACGCACACGCCGGCCCGCGCCGTAAAACGTAATGAAAGAAAGCTCTGCAGCGACCCCTGACCCTCGGGAGGGTACTTCAGTCCAGGCCCGCGCGTCCTACGAGAGGCAAACCTAAATACTTGTAGCCTGGCGTCCAGTCGATCGTGGCTGGGGCAGGTTTTCTTCGGGGCTGCAGGAGCTCTTCCCCGCCCGACTCAGTTAGGTTCCCCCGGTAGGTTTTCCACGACGGGAGATTGATTGGTTGTGGTGGGGCTAATCAATCTACCGTCGTGAAAAACCTATCGGAGAATCTAGCTGAGTCGGGCGGGGAAGAGCTCCTGCAGCCCCGAAGAAAACCCGCCCCAACCACGATCGACTGGACACCAGGCTAGGATACTCGGGGCTGCCCCGAAGATAATTTTGTTTCGAACCGCAATTTCGCATTGAAGAGATGGTCGCGCACGGGACTATTGAAAATGCACAATACGTACGTTTCACTCTGTGCAGAGCATAGGGGTGGTGCCAATCTCCATTCTGTAGCCCTTGGTCCACTCAGTTGCAAGCACTACAGCATGAGGCTAGCCAACTGGTAGTGTTAGGTGTTTCACCTTTCCATACTAAGCAAAGAAAGCAGTATGTACTATTTTAAATTCTTTAGTATTAGCCCACTGGTAGTGTTGTGTGTTTGACCTTCTTATACTAATCAGAGAAAGCAGAATGTACCATTTAAAGTCTTTAGTATTAGCCCACTGGTAGTGTTGGGTGTTTGACCTTCCCACACTTAGCATAGAAAGCAGTATGTACCATTTTAAAGTCTTTGGTATTAGCCCATTGGTAGTGTTAAGCAGAGAAAGCAGTATATAAGATTTCAAAGTCTTTGGTATTGAGCTCACTGGTAGTGTTGGTTGTTTGAACTTCCCATCCTAAGCAAAGAAAGCAGTATGTGCCATTTCAAAAGGTATTAGCCCACTGGTAGTGTTGTATGTTTTACCTTCTTATACTAAGCAGAGAAAGCAGTATGTACCAATTTAAAGTCTTTAGTATTAGCCCACTGGTAGTGTTGTGTGTTTGACCTTCCCATACCAAGCAGAGAAAGCAGAATGTACCATTTAAAGTCGTTAGTATTAGCCCACTGGTAGTGTTGGGTGTTTGACCTTCTCATACAGTATGTACCATTTGATGCAGTTTGTACCATTTGATGCAGTATGTACCATTTGAAAGCAGTACAAGCAGTATGTACCATTTGAAAGCAGTATGTACCATTTGAAAGCAGTATGTACCATTTGAAATTCTTTAGTATTAGCCCTCTGGTAGTGTTGTGTGTTTGACCTTCTCATACTAAGCAGAGAAAGCAGTATGTACCATTTTAAAGTCTCTAGTATTAGCCCACTGGTAGTGCTGTGTGTTTGACCTTCTCATACTTAGCAGAGAAAGCAGTATGTACCATTTGAAGTCTTTAGTATTAGCCGGGGATTTAGCCCACTGGTAGTGTTGTGTGTTTGGCCTTCCCATACTAAGAGGAGAAAGCAGTATGTACCATTTTAAAGTCGTTAGTATTAGCCCACTGGTAGTGTTGTGTGTTTGACCTTCTTATACTAAGCAGAGAATGCAATATGTAATATGTTAAAGTCTTTAGTATTAGCCCACTGGTAGTGTTGTGTGTTTGACCTTCCCATACTAAGTAGAGAAAGCAGTGTGTACAATTTTTAAAGTCTTTAGTATTAGCCCACTGCATGGTAGTGTTGTGTGTTTGGCTTTCCCATATACATTGTACTAAGCAGAGAAAGCAGTATGTATCATTTTAAAGTCTTTAGTATTAGCCTACCGGTAGTGTTGGGTGTTTGACCTTCTTATACTAAGCATAGAAAGCAGTATGTTAGATTTCAAAGTCTTTGGTATTAGCCCACTGGTAGTGTTGTTTGTTTGAACTTCCCATACTAAGCAAAGAAAGCAGTATGTGCCATTTTAAAAGGTATTAGCCCACTGGTAGTGTTGGGTGTTTGACCTTCTTATACAAAGCAGAGAAAGCAGTATGTAAGATTTTAAAGTCTTACGTATTAGCCCACTGGTAGTGTTGTGTGTTTGACCTTCCCATACTAAGCAGAGAAAGCAGTATGTACCATTTTAAAGTCTCTAGTATTAGCCCACTGGTAGTGTTGTGTGTTTGACCTTCCCATACTAAGCAGAGAAAGCAGTATGTACCATTTTAAAGTCTTGAGTATTAGCCCACTGGTAGTGTTGTGTGTTCGACCTTCCCATATTATGCAGAGAAAGCAGTATGTACCATTTTAAAGTCTTTGGTATTAGCCTACTGGTAGTGTTGTGTGTTTGACCTTCCCATACTAAGCAGAGAAAGCAGTATGTACCATTTTAAAGTCTTTGGTATTAGCCCACTGGTAGTGTTGTGTGTTTGACCTTCTCAATAACTAAGCAGAGAAAGCAGTATGTACCATTTTTAAAGTCTCTAGTAATAGCCCACTGGTAGTGTTGGGTGTTTTACCTTCTTATACTAAGCAGAGAAAGCAGAATGTACCATTTTAAGTCGTTGGTATTAGTCCACTGGTAATGTTGTGTGTTTGACCTTCTTATACTAAGCAGAGAATGCAGTATGTAAGATTTTAAAGTCTTACGTATTGGCCAACTGGTAGTGTTGGGTGTTTGACCTTCGTGTACTAAACAGAGAAAGCAGTATGTACCATTTTTAAGTCTTTAGTATTAGCCACTGGTAGTGTTGTGTGTTTGACCTTCCCATATTATGCAGAGAAAGCAGTATGTACCATTTTAAAGTCTTTAGTATTAGTCCACTGGTAGTGCTGTGTGTTTGACCTTCTCATACTAAGCAGAGAAAGCAGTATGTATATATATGTATACCATTTTAAAGTCTTTGGTATTAGCCCACTGGTAGTGTTAGGTGTTTGACCTTCTCATACTAAGCAGAGAAAGCAGTATGTTATACTTTTGTAAGACACTTATAGGAAATTCAAACTCTACTACTGGATGAATTACGGAGAATAATATTTCCGAACGTTTCGAGTGACATCCACCACTCTTCTTTAGCGTCACTAATGAACTAACAGAATCGTAAACATATATATAAGAGCAACTGGAAAAAATAGTAAGATATGCATGATTATCGCCATGGTATGGTACATTATTATTATATGTCTGTCTTATTTGAACGAAACCCATTGGCCACATTTGCCGAGCTGTGATCATGGTTTTATGGCTATAACTAATCACAGTTTATGTGAGCCCCCCCCCCCTAAATCACAGTCATAAACTCCAGCTATGCTCTCGCTTCCAGTCTGACCATCGTTAAAAAGGTTACATAAATTCAAGTTTGCAGGTATATCAGGGTACTCCATCACTTAATAGCGACGGTGGACGATATAAACTCCCTGGCACTTTGGATCAATTGCTTACGTCACGTATCCGTAGTCTAGTGCGAATAAGGTAACGTGTCTCTAACCGTAACTCTCGCGAGATTATGTTTTGAAGTGATTGGTCATTAATTATCCTAATGAAGGCGACAGTGTTCGTTGCAAAATTTGATCCCTATGTAATCTTTGTGTTGGAATAAAGTTCAATATTTTACTATGATTACTACCAAGAACACAGAACATTTTAATGATAAGTTTGCAGATGACTTGCTTTTTACTTGGTTCTGATCCTACTAAAACTGCAAAAATGCAGCCCATAGGAACTTTTAAATGGGAGCCATTAGACAATTCTCCAGAAAAACTATTACCTAGCGACTGTCTGCGTAGTTGTGACCTCAGTAACCACCAAGCCGCTGAAAAATCCACACATTCCGTCGATCCTTCACTTGTAGGATTGAAATCCGAAGCCGAAGAATTGATGGTTGAACCTCGGGCCAACCAATGCCGTGTACCTAAGCCATAACTCACACCACGCCGAAGCAAAACGACCAGGAACACACCGTCATAGAGCACTATTTCCACTTCAATCTAAATCCTTTCCTCTTCAAGTTTGTTCCTTTTTGACATAAGTGCAAACTAGTCACAGTAAATTGTTTCTTTCTTACCATAAAAGTCGACAGAGGGATTACTCCTCCCACAATTGTCATGTGGATCAACCTTAAAGAGATTAGTCACTTTTCGAAGGTACGGAAATGGCCAAGACCCCAGACAAGTACTGACTAGATTTAACGATGTACTGCCAAGGTATAAGCCGGGGCCATGGAGGCAATGTAATTGCTGTATATCTTCAAACTACTTTTAGTTGATTGGATCTACCCGTGGTGTTACTTCGGTTAGCCCCATGTGCATCTATCAAAAAATGGTGCAAAGTTGCAAAGGGAATGATATTGAATACCGTCATTCCTACTATGACAGGGGGGACTCATGCCAACGTATTACGCCACGGGGGACCAATTTATACACGTTTATTAGATTTAAGAATGATCCAGCTGGAATGCAGACAAATCGGCAGCTTAGGTTGTGTCTTCCACTGAAATTATGAATCTTTGCGGGATCTTGGATTTAACGGCGTTTATCGAAGGAAAGGAAGGGGTGTGCGGAATGGGGAAAAGGGCTGATCATATTTCAGAAGTTTTATTAGCCATTACTTACAATGTCTAAGTAATTCATCAAGATAAAGAAAGAAGGGAGGAAGGAGGCACATGAGATTAGTCTATGTCATTTAGAGGAGACGTTGCTAGTAGCGCGCAATAGATGCCTTGATTTGATAGTTGATATTTGATATTAACACTAATGACAGACATAGAGATATGAAAACTTAGATTTACCAGTGGCAGTAAATACCAGTAATGTTGCGTAATGTTTACTTTGTTGTGTTTAATAGACACTTCTGAACTTTACAATGGTAGTAAATAAATGTCAAATGCAGTAATTTCCTTTACAACCCTTGTTAAGTCAGGAATCACCGTACTTGAGTTTTATTTACTACCATTGTAAAGTTCAGAAGTGTTTATTAAAAAAAAACAAAGTAAACATTACCTAACATTACTGGTATTTACTGCCAGTGGTAAATTTATGTTTTCATGCAGTGTTGAAGTCAAAGATAGATAGCCTACATTTATTCACGCATACGCCACACCAATTTAATTTGTTGGTTCTCGGATTCGCTTTTTTCTGATTTGCCAAAAAAAATTCTGGTTCTGAATCAACACAAAAAAGCTCACATTTTGCCCCCAATAGTTTAGGAAAGTCCTTTTCTTCCTAGTTTCTTCCTAGTTTTTCCATCTATCAATGCAGTGGTTTGATTAAAAGTTCAAAATTAATTGTTTAAATATAACCCAACCTTTTGTGTTGACTTCATGGCTCCTACTATAGCATTTGGAGCTATAATAGGATGCCTAGACCTGTTTTTATTCTTATTTTTTTTCGCCCTGCCGCTTCATATTTTTTTCCGAAAAATCCGAGAACCAACAAATTAAATTGGTATGGCCTTAACACGCTTACCATACGTCTTATCAAAGATGTACCTTGCAAGGTATGCATGTAAGGTACCAAGGTACATTTTGTAGTAAATGTGTATGCAAGGTACATGTAAGGTACCAAGGTACATGTTGTAGTAAATGTGTATGCAAGGTACATGTTGTAGTAAAAATAAATATTCAAAGTCTAACCAGCAAACCGGTACGTCGCAAGGAATCCCTGATACTTGACCCCTACACGGTCAATGAGAAGGGTCGCTGCATTCCCGGAACTTCCCAGCCGTGAAAGATGACTCTTGCCAGAAAACCTGCACTGGAAAATGCATCATACCAAAACTTCCTGCTATCGTATCCGCACATCGAGTATAGTACAGGAAGTCGTGCACTAGTGTCACTACGATCGAATGATACCTCGATGTGATACGATGGCCTCGGTACATATTTCATACAAGAAGATTAGTATCGGGGTTTTTGATTCACAGATATGGTTTTTCATATGAACATTGACTTTCACCAACAGTCCAAAGGGTGTTGGTTTTGTTATTCGCTGCACACTTTTAAATCGATGCTTGCGGTGCTTACGAAATATTCATCAAGGCAATGCCCTGATCTACAACTTGCACCCAGCGCTAGTCCTCCCCCTCTATTTGGCGTTAGGCCACAGCAAGTAAACTTTATGGATGACATCCTCCGCAGACTCCAAAATCTAATGCTAAGGCTGGCAAAAAAAAACAAGACCTTTTCAAATTTTGTCATCATAAACCTTGTTAAAGAAGAAATGATACCTATATTGTGCTAAGTTTACTGCCAACTATACCAATATCCCTTTTTTTATTGACACAACTTTGAAAAATAAAAGTTTTCAAGGTTTTGATTCAGCGGGAACATCACATATAATAATATTAAGTACACAGCCACCACCACATATAAAGGAAGTAAATATATCACTGTATCAAAGTAAAAAAAAACAATAACATTAAATCAGAGCCTTGTTTTGTCTCCTCTCTTCATATTCATCTGCCATCCACGTTCCGGCATGGCAACAGACATCTTTGCCCATTTTCTGCATGTTGCAAAATTTCTTGTTTTTTCCCCCCAAACATTGGCGGAAATCAATGCGCGCGCTCGTGTCATCCATAAAAATTACTTGCAGTGGCCTTAACTCGTTGTTCACGCTCGAGAGCGCTAACACTACCCATGGCTGGCTGCGCCCGTGAGATGCTGCCTGCCGCAATCACCATGCCTGTTTGCCGCCTTGATTGGACTCACCTACCCTTGATAGAAAATTTATCGAGGGTTTTTTTCTCTCGTTACCGCGAAGTGTGAGAGGGTGGATTTTCAGGCTTAGCCTCAACCCAAGCGTAGGAACGCTCAGCATGAAATATGCAAGAGGATTCCTTCTGTAATTTGTGGGTCTCTTGAATTGTTAGGGTATAAATAATTGCGCGTTGCCACGTTGAAAAGGTCATGAGAGAGAGGAGATGAGTTTTGTGCACATTTGAAGGAGGGTTGCATATCTGGATTTGACGAATGAGGCGTAATGTAGAACGGAAACAATTTTGACGGTTTAAAATAATTGCTCGTCAAAACGGATTGCAGGGTCTTGTTTATTCATAGAACAGATTCTTTTTTATCAGCCATGCCAAGGGTAGGATGCATGTTTCCTCTGTATATAACTGAATGTTTATCGAGGGAAAATATATTGTTTTTGCTCTGTTTCTTCTTCCTCTTCTTCTCCAAACAAATAAGGTCAATGACCTGAACCAGACGTCTGTCACCATGGTAACTAGTGTTGGGTTACATCATGTTGCAATTCTATAGCAGGAGGGATTTAGACTCCTATGTATATGACCTTGTATATGAATGTGTTTGAGTAAGAATTAACAGAGCAGACCATATGCGAAGGTAAACATTATGCATTTGCCTTGCAAATGTTACCTTTCTAGTATGTAAATTGCACTTCACAATGATCAACTGCATGTCAAAAACTTACTCGATACCCACAGCAATGGGTTTGATCTCTTACTTACTGTCAGTCTCTTATGGATACTCTTTAAGTACCCAGATCACAAGTATGCTTCATTAGGCACAGTGGTCAGTAATGGACGTAGCTTTATCCTATTCTAGCCAGGCTTACATGTTAGCTGGACGAAGGCCAAAATCGTTATGATCGACATTGTTTCAAAACCAAGGTGGTAATGTCGATTTTCCTTGTTGCTCTTGGCAAATAAATCGTATATTCTCGCGTAAATGGATTTATTCATAGTAACAGATACAGCTACAAATCTGTTCAAAACTGTCGCGTATAATGGGGGTGTGATTGTAGAATCGATGGCTAGATCGTCGATTGTTGCTGACCGGACACAGTTTTCCTGTAACTGTGTGGATCATTGATACATTTTCAAGATTGGTTGATGAATGTAAAAACGATATAACATCACGGTATGTATGTAGATATCAGACGCACAACCCGCAGCAGTCTCTCCACTGGAAAACATGCCCCCACTGTGCCGGTCTCTAGAACTCACTCCACCGGCAGAACTTTGGTACAAACTGCAGTACACATCTGGAACAGTCTTCCAGACAACGTTGTCGGCCTGATCAGTGACAACAACCTCCAGTCATTCAAAACAAGAGTACACCGGCATTTTCTTTCCACCATCAGGACTTCTGCATGTAGCTAGAACTTTGCAACTTTGCTGTAAACCAATGACTAGCCAGGAGTGTTACAACCCAGGCTATTGTTTATATTAGCACGTGAAGGGAGAGAGATAGATAGATACATTGTAGATAGATAGATAGAGAGAGATAGATAGATAGAGAGAGGGAGACAGAGAGAGAGAGAGAGAGAGAGAGAGACGGAGAGAGAGAGTGCATATGCTAGCCAGAGGAGTTTTCATCACGTAATACTCGTTACTACGTACTATCTTTAACCATTTCAAAAAGGAAACCAGGTGCTAGATTTTACATCATCGTCTTAATCTTAACTTCCAACATAACCATTAACTTTCTAAGCAAAATGATGTATTTTCCGAATTGGTCAACCATATTTAGTGAATAGGAAATGATAAGTAATTGTGCTTTGTTATTACCAGGATGTACGGTAATAATTTCTTACTTATTTATCCTTACTTACTTACTTACTTACTTATATCCGATTTGAGCGGAAACTGAAACTAGTATAAAGCGGCCGTAGAGTGACCCTGTGACCGGCAGATGCCCTTATACATGTATGCACCAAGGTCGTCTGGTCATTAGTGAGCTCTTCTCAATTAGCATACGTGAAACTCTACCCTTCATTAGCTTCTGACCCGCTGACACACAGAACATAATTACAAAAGGTCACAACTCTACATCATGTTGCAATTTTATACCTGGAGGGATTTAGACTCCTGTCTGACCATATATATGAATGTGTTAGAGTAAGAATTGACAGAGCAGACCATATGCGAAGGTAAACATTATGCATTTGCTTTGCAAATGTTACCTTTTTAGCTATTATTTCTTAGAGGTTAAGGGCTCAGACTGTACAGTATTTGTCAGTAATGTGATGTCCTAAAAGAACAGAAGTACTTTCTTTCTTTACTCTCACTTTTGGTCCTTATGAAGTCTTGTATCATTTTCTGTTCCGATCGTTACACTGCCTTCATTAAATGCGTCTCTAGCTCAGCCACTGTGGATTCGCACACACGTAATTGAGCACGAAACCACTCAAATCCCTACATCAGCATTTATTCGACCGAAAAACAAGCAATAAAGCCCCGACTGCGCTCCGTGTGAGGCAATTGGCAGCCTACCTCATTCTTACTTTCAATCAGCATCGGATCTTTGCTGCTTTGTGGATCTAATATCCTTTGCCTCGAGTAATCATTGTCGCCGTGGATTGCATCGCCGATCTCTGCAGCATTGCCGTTCATTCCAGAATGGTATCAAACAATCTACAACGCCGCTACGGAGGCCCGATAATGATAATCTAGTCGACTGGGTACCAAATCACTACTATCTACAGGCTCACTCAAACAATAACATACACCTACCAAAGACGGAAATCACCCCCTGTTATATTGCTGTCTCAAAAGTGCGTAGATGTGCATCCTTTTGTTACATTGCTTTCATCAGCTTCCACGAAGGCAATATAAATCGTCAGATTCCTATCATACGGAAGGCTGAGTGCGGCACAGTTTCCTTTTCTTTGGACCTTGGGGGTACTTTTTTATTCTGTGTATATGGTTTATTGTGAAGTTAGAGGTTTGACCAAGAACAATCGGCTACGAAATTGACTGTGTCGAATTGTGCATTCTGTGACTGAGCTCGTGAGATGAATATGAAAGGACAAGTTTACGGGGAAAAAAAACTGCCGCTCAAGGTGTGACCAAAACATTTCAGGTCTCCGCCCACTAAAGCGTGAACCAATCAGCCAATAGTGACAAGAATGATTGACATCGATTTCACATGAATATTCATGAGTTGCAAGTTAGGATTTTTGACTCCCCATTTGGACCACCGTGATAGGCCGTACATGTAGGGGGGTCACCTCTATCTCTATGCGGGGAGGGAGAGTCCCGAAGTCGGCGGAACTGAAGGATCGATGCGGCGTGTCCATCCGCTTGTCGTACCCATCTGTCCCTGTCATGCTGTCTGACCGTCCCCGCTGTCTGAATCATTTATCATCCAGGAGGATATCAAAGGAACGTCAGCACGGCGCAGGTTCTTACAGCTGATGCCCAACAATAGTCTATCGGCATAGGAATAGATGTACAGTTGCTGGACATGGTCAGATGAGAATACAGTGGCCCAGCAAGACACTGCCACATACTAGTTATGTTTACATTCACGGACATTGTTTTTACTCTGTCTCCTTGTCTTCTTCTGTTCCAAACAAATCAGGTCAATGACCAGAACCAGGCGGTTGTCATTATGGTAACTGGTGCTATAGCAGACACTCTGTGGTGTTGGACCACATTATGTAGCAAGTGGCAGGACATAGTTGGAGGGGATGGAATTGCGTTTGAGTAAGAACAGTAATTTGTTTGACCACCCCCATGCAAATAAAGGTAAACATTATGTATTTGCTTTGCAAATTTAACATTTCTAGTTTTGTTTGCTTTACTTCATATTTTTTACTTCGGATGTCAAAGCATTTCTATTTCCACACAGCATAAGGCCCTGACAATCAAGCTAAGTTGTTGTGAAGGACAGAACCTAAGAGTAGAGTACGAAGAACCTTTTCTGCGGAAATACAAATTATACACGTCTCTATCCCCATTCGGACATACATATTACGCAGCCAATGCATATTACGGATGAACTACATAATGGGCACTTATGATTCTTTGTAGGTATGATTTTATGATGAGGCATCAAATGCTGTATCTTGTATTCATAACAACTATATAAAAACCTCATTGTTATAAAAACGCATGAGCGCAATAGTACGTAGAGATGGGGAGTAGATAACTACGATGAGTAGAGCGTTAAATAGCGAAGGCGATAGAGATAGTCAGGAAATAGACTTTCTACACACCATTTCCCCCTCATCGTAATGCATCAATTTATCACTAGAGGGGAAGTCTTAACCACTAAAATGAATATTAATGAGCTGTATCTCCAGAACGGTGTCAGATATTAAAAATAATATTTTTGTAATCCTCACATCAAGATCTACTAGTGTACCAATTTTCACGAATAAATATTGATGTTTAGATTTTGGCCACTCCCCCGTTGAAATATGCGTTTTTACATCTGTGCTCCATGTACATTACATATTTAATTAGCGCTAGCGGGGGCGTGATACCACAATTTGAGCAAAAAAATCATTTTGATGCAAAAGGACCCCCTCTACCAAAATATCAAGTCAAACTTTTTCTGTAAGATGGGTTGAACGAAATCACATTTTTAGGCCTCTTTCAGGAATTGGCTCCCGTTCTACACAAATGTCCCAGGTATGATGGACAATGGGACATTTGCAATACCACCTTTTGATTTTTGCGATTGCAAGTTTCTAGTAATGAAAATAGACTTCTTTGTCATAGACGTAATTTCTTTCGAACTTCACCATGTTTTCTTTATGCAGATTAACATTGTGTAGAAAAAATCCCATTAAAAAAAAAGTAGCTTTACTATTGTCCAAATTTGAATTGCCTGATTTGTCGGTAAAGGTTAGACATCCAGGCAATAAGATACACCAAAAACAGTTCCTCAAGCAACTGGATATGATTTTGGTACGGTCAGACGTTTCATGTATAGCATGCACTACTTTTAGTCAGTGACACTAGAGAGTTAAGAGCTTTTTAAGAGACTAAGTTGCATCATCCTTATCTTGACTTGTCTAACTTTGGTTTCCATTTGGACTTCCAAAAAATTGTCTTCACTTAAATGCTTGTCAATCTATAGTTCGGCTTTTAAACCTGCATTTCTCCTGCAGTCTCTAGTGTCCCTGACGAAAGGTAGTGGATGCTACCTGAAACGTCTGACCGTTTCCAAAATCATACCCAGTTGCTTGAGTAACTGTTTTTTTTTTCATTTACACCCTGATTGTTACCATCCGCGGCAGCATATCCTACAGCAATGCCCGATTGCTCACTTCCCTATCAATCGTATGCATCAGATGCCTTCAAGGACTTTTCTGGTCATTTGATGGTACCTTTATGTATCAATCAGTTTTGTCTCATTTAATCTTTAACAACCATCCTCCAATGACCTTCCAAGTCCACTACAAGCTTCATTACTATGGAAACCTAAGGTAATGATACATGCAAAGTTCCACCAGCACATATTTCAATCAGTGCCCAGTGGTTGACATTTACACGGGTGCCTATGCATGTTTGTGATTGGAGTGGTTCATTATATAATTTATGTCCATTACTACCATATAAGCCGGTTATCATTAGGTGACAGTGTCTACAAATAGAAAATAAAACAGTTACGCCATTGTCTCATCAAGATGTCATGGCATGCTGGTACGCTCGATCTTTTTTACAATTTTTGCTTTGTTATCTAATCATTTATTGGCGAGATCAATAAAAGATGAGCTATTTGAAACACATGTGTCATTTAATGGACATGCAATGTCGCGTGACCGATGCTTCTTGTTTGCAAAAAAAATACAAAAATACAAAACAGTGCCTCACAAGGGAGACCTATGGCCTTAGTAGTACCAAAAGGCAGTTATGACTTGACTGAAATATTTATCATTACGTGCGATTTTGACTGGGTCAATTCTTCATCAAATTTAGTGATTGCGTTGTCGGTCATAAATATGTAAGGTAAATGGAAAAGGTTGCATGCGATATGAATTACACGGAATATAATTAAAAGGGTGGGCTTGATGTGTGGGTGACCTATTCGAAAGTGACCCCTACAAGGTTAATTACACTGTAGCTATGATTAATTTGGAACGTAAAACTATATCAGTGCAGTTAGATGTAGCTGTATTAGTCTCGTTGTATTGTAGTGATGGTATTATTACACGATGTCCCAAGATTTAGTTTCATCATGATCAGTGCACGTTGATGTTCTAGCATCGAGTAATCGCTTACAAGTAACGTGAAGTTTTTGGAACTTGCACACCGATAAACCCAACTCATGTGTTTAAAGTAACAAAATCAAAGGACGCTAATTTTTATTACCTCTTTCAACAAAGGTACAGCTAACAAAATCTTTACCCGTCGGTGTAGTGCCACAGATAATTAGATTAGGAAGGGTCTCTTGGTTATTATCGTAATTGTATTTCCGCCGTGTTAATGGGAACATCAGGAAGAAAGAGCTACTTGACACTATCGAAGACTTTGCCTCTCCTTAACTTTATGATGTTGATAGAACCATTCAACCACAATGTAACTACTCTGGTGTGACAAGCATTAGGCTGGTCCAGGAGTAAGCTTAGCGGTAAATTTCAATTTCTTTGTCAATTTCATCTACACAGAATCAACTCAAAGATAACTAAAGCCCATTTCTTTATGCAGTAAGCACATGTACTACGGCTACTTTATGCTATGTTTTAAAAGCTACTCGCAAGCTTCTGCCATGACGGATCCAGAAAAGATACCAAGCTAACGAGAAACTCACCATGAAAAATCGGAGGTTCTCTAGGATTCGCTGGCAGATTGTCAACACCGCCTCTGCAGCAGGCAATCTGTCGGTCCCATCTCAAATCATCCTGCTATCTTGTCACTTCTAAGAAGGGTCATCTGTTGGCAAAGAATAGATGATCTGCAGGAGTGATGCCATGTAAGTTTTAGAACGCAATCCGCCCGCTGCAAAAGTCCGCAAAGTCCCGGTGATAAAGCATGGGCCATGGATGGATCTCGTCAGCAAGCCGCAGCAGCAGTGGCCACTGACGGTGTGGGTTGGCCTTCGGGAGATCGCACCAGTTTGTTACCTCACACACAAGGCATCATCTTTGCGCAGGCGTATTCCTGAAAGACTACGTCATTGCAGTTTTTCACAGACGATGTAATTTCAATTACCATCCGCAGATTACGTTCCATGACCTTCTCCCGGCCGATTAATTTATCCAATGGATTAAGCAATATAAATAGCTTAGAGACGTCCAAATTCGCCACCAGTGCAGGAACTTGTATATTCAATATTCATTAAGGTTTTAGAATAGGGTGATTTGTTTGTGCCTTTATTTATACTCGATGATATATCATATGTACAATATATATCACCCCACTCAGCCATGACGGCCGCTTTTCGTGGGGGTCGAGTTGGGACGACAGTCAATGGTAATAATAAATTAATAATTATTGTAATAGTACAAACACTTGTCGAGTTAAGAAAAACAATAATACAAAGCATAAATGATTAGATGAAGCTTACCGGTATGCCATTTTTTTCATTTTGGAGACGAATCTACCAGGTTTATCTATCGAACTTTTAGACCTCTTTTATTGCTGTACCAATGTGGACTACACTCTACATTGTAGCGCAACATCCACGTAATACAACTCTAGACACAACAGCTCCTTCATTTTGCATGAATATGTGCTGTTTAACATAACGTATTTCCAACAAAAATGATATAAGGTCAACTACAAGAACAAGAATGTCTGTAGATGCCAATGCCTTGAGCGTTGAGTACATCTCATGCTTAATTAGTACATTATATGTCTTTCTCTGACGTATAGTTATCCACAGTCTTGTCATATTGTATTGTAATGTAGATACTGTTATCTACCCTACGTTGTCCGATAACTGCATAATCCGTATACCCAGTGTTGCAGAATGATGTATTTTGTCGATACACTGTTTCAAGGTCATGGCCCTTACGGCTGAAAGTGTTACATACATGGTGGCTATGTCATTGATTTTATGATTCAAAGAAACTTCCGACTTCGACAGGGCTGCTTCGGGTGGAATGGGTCAACGAAAAAGATATGCTGTCAAGGGCACGATGGCTTTTTGGTAAATATATGAACATTTCACTGGCATTCGATCCAACGTCAAATAGATATGTAATAGGCTACGAGAAGGCAGCCAAAAAATTGCCCTTTTTCAAATGATGTTCGTCTATAGTATGATTTTTTTTAAATAAATGGGGAATAATAACTGTATTCCTACTGACTGTATATAATAATACTGACTTGTAAGTTATACTGGTATTATTTTTATGGTTTCTACTAGTTTTTTTATCATTTGTGTAATATTTCAGTCGTATTAATTTCCAGCATATTGGTTGTTCGGCCCGTTAATTTTTCTCGTCATTGTGAACTGTTTTGTTAAAGCACCTGTACTGGTTTGCGATGTCTTTGTTTCCGTTAATTTCATTTTCATCAATTTTTTAATAACGTGTATCATCAGCCTACCAGCACACTGTTTGTTTTCCGTTCTATTCTTTGTTACGATATGTGTATTCATTGCGTGCATAATGTAAAACAAACTGTATATGAATAATATGAAAGACAAGATTTTGATTTGATCTTAAAGTTAAACATGTCAATTTCATAATTGCCAAGAGCGTTACATTTATGCCCCTTCGAAGGCCTTGAACGAACAACCTAACCACTTCTGACATCGTCTTATCGATCCCTATATATGTGATGTTACAACTTGCTGACTTCCTCAATAGCGGAACTATGGCCTGTTGGGGTGGCTGAATAATACATATTGATTGCTCCACTGTTTACGTGTTTAGAAAATAAAGAAAAGCGTAAATATATTCAATTGAGAATAATGTTAACACCACAGCAGATAGTAGATACAGTCTGCAATATATTTGGCAGTTGCGCTTTTATATGGTTTATACTGGAATTCGCCGATGGTTAGACATCCAGGTAATACGATACGCCAAAAAGCAGTTACTCAAGCAACTGGATATGATTTTGGGAACGGTCAGGAGTTTCAGGTAGTATCCAACTTCCCAAAAAATTGTCCTTCCAAAAATTGTCTTCACTTCATTTGCATATCAATCAATAGTTCGTGCTTATAAACCTGCATTTCTCCTCTGGTCTCTCAGTCACTGACGAAAGGTAGTGGATACTACCTGAAACGTCTGACCGTTTCCAAAATCATAGTCAGTTGCTTCACTTTTTTGGCGTATACTGGAATTCTTTTTCTTTTCATCTGTTCACTTGGCTAGTAATAGTTACCTGTTTCTACTATAATAACAGTTTTCTGGGACATTTTTCACAGAGCATTCGCAGTAGCCTAATTTTGTTTAGTATTTGATAGATTAGTCATGATTGGGTTTCGTGAAGTCATGTATTGTCCTAGGGCTTTTCAAAATATTTTCAAGTTGAGTTGATCGCGCTGTTTTCTAATTTCCATCCTATACCTTATTCGAAGAAGCTCTAATTATTCAGACACTAGAGTCAAAATGACTTTCATCTTAAAGGCTTTTGAAAATATTTTCAAGTGTAGGTCTAATTAATTAGATAGTACAGTCAAGATGACTTTTAACTCAAAGGCGTAGTTGATCACTGTTTTTGAATTTCCTTACGATACCTTATTCGAAGAAGCTCTAATTGATTAGACACTAGACTTTTACCTTAAAGCCTGAAGTAGATGAGATGTACATATAACAAACTACACTTAGGAGCTGTACGCCTTGAGCTACAATCATGACAGACAGAACGAGACAAACATCAGGATCCGTTAATGGTCCGTTCTAAGTGTCGGCAGTCGATAAGCTGACGCCAAATGTATCGAACTTCCGGCGCTCAGTTATTAGAATTTTCTCCCCACTTTATCACTTCAGGGGTAGTAAAAGTCCTTCTGGTTGTTTCAGACTGTCGACAAATTCAAAGTGAATTGTGTAGTAAGCGGGGCTGATATTGCACTTGCTTGCGGAAACGGGTTAAAGGCATCCAATGCGATTTCCGGGCAGCAAAACTGGAAATACTTTGAATAAGGCAATCTTCACACATTGGTATTGACACATAATGCTTCACATTAGCACATTTGAGTCAGTATTTCATACTTTGGGCTTTTAAAACTGCAGAAACAAGTCCAAAGAGAGTTCTTTATTTTCCTAGAAATCAGCCAAGGGCCCTTCTAGTAACCATTTTTCCTCAGAAATTTGGGAATTTTGCTCCACGAGGGTCAATATACATTGGGATAGTGTGGTTTCAACTCAGTATGTAGGTAATTGACTAGAATATTGGCTTTAAAAATCGGATTTCCAAGCCCTAAAAACTGCATGGGATGCCTTTAACATATAAGATATGGACAAACGTGTTTATGCCTTATGTATCGTATAATTTGTTCACAGCTACACGAAATTGCATTTCCTACTACTTTGGTACTAGGCCATGGAGATACCCCAGATATATGAGAGGGCAATAGGTTTGTAGTTTAAATTCGATTTAAATATCTTCCTAATTTCATTTCTCAGAAGGTCTCTTGATTTTTACTTGTACCTGAACCTTTTTCGCCTTCCGGAGTAATAGATATGACTTTTATTAGGAGATCGTGTAAAATATTCCATCTAAGTCCTAATCTATTTTTGTAATCAAGGAGCTATTGTGTTACGGTGTATGTACGTGCTAATGTACGAAGTTTAATTTTTTTTTTATTTTGTCATTCTATGTCTTTGATTTCTATGTCTTAATCTACCTTCCAGTTGTTTTTTTACGTTTTTTTACATTAGAAATATCTAATTTCATTACACAGTGAACCAACCAAGTTCAAAATGAAGTTTTTATGTCACTGGATGGTCACACGTATGGATTCCTTCTCCTTCTAAATGCCGATCATGATTAACGGTCAATTTCTGGTAATCCCTCAGGACTGCTGCAAGTTACTGGCGGTATCGTCATATACCTAGTTCCAGAGTACAGTGGGAGGGAGAATAATTGCTTCTTCGCCAATAACTCTGGGCACTGCAAATGTTCAAATACTGCTGAGGCGATTACAAGAGGTCCCCAGAGGCGGCTCAAGTGTTAACGGCGGGTTTTGATTGCCCTGACGTGCTTACCATTTGGCCCGGGTAGATGAGGAAGTTCTGAAGTACATGGTGACACTTTAAAAGCACACTGAAGATAGAGGAGGATTGATAAACACGTCCTGACATTCTAATCAGTAAATGTGTGCATATATGTGTCCTAATTGCTCAAGATAACTTCCTCCTGATCACTTTTTACTTTCTCAACTTCGCATAGCATTTTTCGTCAGTTAGAAATGCCTTCTGTTGCCGGCAGAAGATTTGGCCAAGGAACCGAGTTGCCTATTACGCTGTACTCGTTAGTTTAACTCCTGAATTGCGGTTAGGACCACGGTTATTTAGGTACACTCTATCTGTGTATAAGTACCGGTGCAATAGCTCAATAGGGAAGAGTGCTCGCTTTGTAACCGGGAGGTCGTGAGTTCAAACCGGGTCATACCAAAGACTTTAAAGATAATACATACTGCTTGGCACTCAGCATCTATGAGAAAGAGTATGAGAAGGTCAAACACACAACACTACCAGCGGGCTAGCCCCCTGCTGTAGTGCTTGCAGAAGTGTGGCCCAAGGGCTACAGAAATGGGGATGGACACCACCCCTATGCTCCGCAAGGAGTGCAAAGGGACCTTCTTCTTCTTCCTATCTGTGTATAACAGACATCTTCCTATCTGTGTATAGTAGGGATTGTTGATCTCCAAGGGATTGCCAATGCACAATGATCTCCATTGTCACTTCTGGGCCAAATTTGAAATGTCAAATCAGGCCGCAGGCAATGCTCAGGCAAACTCTAAAGTCTATATAGTATTCACACTGTTGACTTTCTACTGGTCCTACTGGAGACAGTCATATCTCCTAACGCAGTACTGAGTTGACATATCAGTACAGAACGTCTTGTAACATTAATGCACTTACAAGGCTGTGAGTTGATAATTGTTCCTGATAGCATCATGCCATGACCCTACAGACTTCCGTGTATATCTACTAAGGCCATCATTCCACTTAGGCGGCGCTCTCACGGCGCTCTCTCTCTGCGACTTGAAATTGGGCAGAGCGTGGAGAGAGTGGCCATGAGAGCGCCATGAGCGCCGTCATCTCGGCGACTGTTTTGGAGCGGCTCATACCGTCGCCGTGAGAGCGCCAAGGACGGCGATCCAACAGTGAGCCCAGAGAGAACGCTGTGAGAGCGCCATGAGAGCGCCATGAGAGCGCCACGAGAGCGCCATGAGAGCGTCATGAGAGCGCCATGAGAGCGCGATGAGAGCGCAATGAGAGCGCCATGAGAGCGCGATGAGAGCGCAATGAGAGCGCCATGAGAGCGCCATGAGAGCGCCATGAGAGCACCATGAGAGCGCCGTCACCTCGGCGATGGTATGGAACCAGGTCATACCGTTGCCGTGAGAGCGCCAAGGACGGCGATGCAACAATGAGCCCAGACAGATAGAGCAGTTAGAGCGCCATGTGAGCGCAAAACTGCCCCAACAT
This sequence comes from Branchiostoma belcheri, assembly GCF_001625305.1. Taxonomy (NCBI): domain Eukaryota; kingdom Metazoa; phylum Chordata; class Leptocardii; order Amphioxiformes; family Branchiostomatidae; genus Branchiostoma; species Branchiostoma belcheri. The sequence goes on from NW_017804575.1 coordinate 2,081,828, forward strand.
CAATTTAGATACAAAACATCGCTCTCACGGCGCTCTCTCCGCGTTCCGACCAATTTTAGGTCGCATAGTGAGCGCAGCGAAAGGTCGCCGTAGAAATTCCACTTAAGCACGTTCATTGTGGAGTTCGGCGCTCTGAGGTCTCAGAGAGAACGCGGCGAGAGTGGAATGGGGGTGTAACAGACTTACTTTCGCATCTGGTTGATTTACGCCGTTCTCTATGGCCAAAGTTGTAATTGTGTTACCCCCTGTTTTATTGACAGGTAAACGTAATTGTGTCTTATGGCGATCTCCAGCGTTGATGGGTGCTGGGATGCATCGATTGCCGATGGAATCTGCGAGGTCAGAATGTAATGAGAGATAAAACAGACATTTGGAGCACGGTCCATGCGTGGATCTGAAGACGGGATGTCCAGAATTGATGACCAGGGCGAACCATTCCCATGGCATGTACACTCCTGAAGGTCAAGATCAGAGAAGCCCAAAGGGAGAGTATATATCCGTGTATATTGAGACTTTGAACCTGTGTCCTTTCAAGGATGATGGTGGATTACGTTAATTGACCAAAGACAGCCCAGTACTAGAAGAATTCTTAAATGCATCGTATTACTTGTAAAAACAGTGAGAGACAGTCAATGGTCCATAACAACAAGTTTCTTAAGTGTAAGTAGTGTTGTGTACCTAAACCAATTGTTCAGGTCCAAGGCATATACAGATATGGAAGGGACTTCAAAGTTAACATTTCCAAATGGAAAATGGGGCATCTTTACCGCAAATTTTTGTAGCGAGCACTGCACTACCAGGGTTAAGAGGCAAGATATGTTGTTTGCGGGGCACGTCTGGGCAAAACTGTGGCCACATAATTTATGGAGGTCAACACTTGGCGATGCCCGATGGCAATGTTTTCTTCATTTTGCAGCGCAAATATCAAAGATTTCTTGCGTTTTAGATCAAAAAGGGGAATATGACATGATTTTGTTTTGGAACGAGTTCCAGCGTTCATGTTTTTTTTGTCTTGAACCTAAACGTTTTTACAAGTCCGGGACTAGTTCCAGCGAACCGGTAAAGAACACTAAGTGTAAGACATTATTTCTTTGGTAGATGTATCGCATGAGCTTCTAAAAGAAAACTATGTTTATCTCGGAACGCCATGGTTATCAATAAGTTGAATGCTAAATGTACTGAATACCCTATAGGCATATAGGTCACGTTTTTTATCTTGTTTGTTTAACATGTAATATTATTCTATCATTGTTAAGTAATATTAATGTAATTGTTGTAAGTTTTAACACAAAATCTGTACTAGTCTAGACTAAGTGCATAAGCGATGTTATGTATATGCCGAGCAATACATTTTTATTTGTGTGTACACTAGGAATTGTATACGTAAAAGCTGCTTAATTCAACCTCTTATGTATGTCTTTGTAAGAAGAAATAAACCAGTCATATAAATTCAAGCTAAGGGTTAAAGTCACAGGCAACCTCATGGGCCTTTAATGGTCCGTAAGATATGTGACAGGATTTAGGAATGCACGAAAAAAAGATCTATACTGAATGATTTAAACGCCATTTGAAATCCCTTTTCGAGCCAGGCAGCCTCTTGAAAAAATATACGGGTATCTAATTGTCAATTTCGGGTATGCAACCGCTGAATTGGCCGCGGTTGAACTGAGACGAATTTACCGTTGCCCTTAACTGTTACAGAAATTTCTCGGGTTTCAAAGGTCGCGGATTCAATGCTTCTTAAATTGGCAATGCGTCCAAGCAATGGTGTTGAGTAGTGTTTGTGTTCCAAGTTTCTGTTTCATGATGCATGAGTAGAGCGTTTGGAAACCATATATATAATATAAGAGCCACACATTTATGAACTCGAGGGTTAACACTATATATTGACATCCTGCACCCAAGGATAACACGCTATATGGTAGTACCCAAGGTGTCCTCCCTGGCTAGTTTGGCATTTTAGCTTTCCATCGTTTTCTCACAAAGAAATTTAGAAAGAACTGTAGTTGTACTGAATATTGATACCTCATCACGGTTCATGATGAACCGTGATGAGGGGGGGTATAAACTTAGTCATGTTTGGGATCATATTCTTAATAACTGACGTTGGGTTTCTTATTGTTTGTAACTATTATGATTCCTAACAATACACATGTAACAAGACTTTTAATAATTTCCATTTGGGACTGTGATAGCTCAGTATTGTCAATTAGATACCATGTCATGACAGATTGATGTTTTTGTTCAGTAGTCTTACGAGGTAAGGTATGCTACTGTTTCTAAATCTTTCAGTTCTAGTTCTAATTGTGTCCTGATCGTTACAATGTCTTGTGTGTCTGTCACTTGTCAAATGATATCCTACCTCTAAAACAAGACACAAACTATTTTTTATCTTAACATTCCAAAGAAATCAATGGTTTAATCAATAGGCTTTTTAGTAGATAGACGTGTGCCAGTTGCCATAGGGCATATGGTACTCATGAGCATAAATGTACATATAGCGTGTTATCTTTTTGTACAGAATGTCAACATATTGTGATTAACGAATATGTCGGTACTGTGATCTAGGAAGAATCGAAGATGAGAAACATTTTGTAACAGAATGCAAACTATACAAGAAAGAGAGAGTAGATCTTTATAATCTGATACAATCTATGTTCCCCCTCTTCATACATCTAAGCTGTACAGATAAATTTATATTTCTCATGAGCTTAGAGAGAGAGCCTTAGACAAACCTTCTATATTGAAACATACCTGTTCTTACCCTTTTTCCATTACTAAGAAACGAGAAGAAAACGAATTTACTTAATTACTTAATTGTAGCTACTTAACGATGTATGTAACGTTTTCTGTATTCCATCCTTTTACTGTGACCTGTACTTAACCCAGTGGGTATGTGTGTACAATAAAGGTATTCATTCATTAACTGGCTGCTTATTGCAAATGTCAGAGAGCTAAAAGCTATTCCGAAATAAAATGTCATGTTACAAATTGAATTGAAATTGAAATGAAGTTTATTGCTCAACAAATGTAAATGGTAAAATGTATGGCAAAGAAGACACAACAAGGGTAGATATAAAATATAACTATACTAAAATACAATAAAATAAAATATAACATAAAAAATATAAAATATAACTATACTAAAATACAATTCTAATGATACTAGCTATGATACTAAAATAACCATTTTACCAAAGCTAGTCTATTGTATTTATTCTTGAGGAAAGTACTATTACATTCTAAAATTCAGGAGGTATGTCAGTTATTTTCAACATGGTGTCGATTTTTTAGTGATTCGGATATGAATTTTCCAACGTACACTGATATCTGAGTAGGGCATGAAAGATAAATATTACTCATGTATATTAGAAATAAATCATTGTCTAATTCAACTAATTACCTACAACTTACCGAAGTACCACGGACATAAGATCCAATGACAAATGTTGTCATAGGACATAGCGTGTGTCGATGAATGATGACCAAAGATGCTTCAGAGAGCACAACAGACTCAAACTAATTAAAATGGACGTGCTTCCTTAATCCGTCTAAAGAAGATACTGGTGGCAGCCTGTGTGCATTATCCTTCTTCATGAGGATCATCCATCTTTGTCACTGTGAAAGTCAATAACGCAGACCAATCATGGGTCTGCTTCATTTGTTTCGTTCTAGAGAAGTGGGTCAGTTGCCACCAGCCTTTGCCATAAATCAGTTACCTGTCACAACAACGAAAATCATACCCTCAGTTCCTTCTTGTTGTTCACGTGCGTTACTTAGGATAAAACAGCTTGGTGAAAAATATAGACTATCCGAATGCTTCCTTAGGAGTTTCAAAACATCAAACAAACTATATCAAACGACTGTCTTTGAAGGTACTTTGACTAAGATGGCTCTTAGTCAAAGGTGTTGCACGTGTATTGATGGATAAACAATCAGTACCATTATGGCTTCAAGGAATCGTGGAATGATTGCTTTTAGATCCCTCTCTTCTTTCCTACATTACTCTTGCTGTCTAGGCACTAATTTAATGTTCCACAGTAATCAGAGAACATGTGCAACTTGAAAGTATCTTGTAATGTTTAAATCTTTTGAGCATTTGCTACTATTAACAATTACCTATTCCGTGTCCAAACTGCTCTCTTACTTTCCCACTATCCCCTACCACAAGAAAAGTATTTTACTACTAAACTCAAAGAACCCACATATTATAGTGGGTAAATTCGTCTTTCCTTGCCCCAAAAGAAGAAGTCAAATCCAGCAAAACTAGTACCATGTGTGTTGTAGAATGTAGTATAATGTTAGACGTAGTCTCTCATAATCACTGTATATCATTTTAGTTTCATACATGTTGTTTGTACCTAGTTCCTGCAATTAGCCCTCGGGCATGTATTTGCAATATAAACTTTCCTATTCATTATACATACTGATGTAAACTTACATACATCAACCAGTTGCAGATTAAATATAGAATCTTCACTCTTAAACTTGAGTACGATTGAGTAACGTCAGTTGGAATGATTTCTTTACCATAAGCACATGTCAAAAGAGAAGTCATGTATTTGCAATAAACTTTCCTATTCATTATACATACTGATGTAAACTTACATGTATCAGCCAGTTGCAGATGAAATATGGAATTTTAACTCTTAAACTTGGGTACGATTGAGTAACGTCAGTTGATTTTTTTACCATGAGCACATGTCAAAAGAGACGTAAAGTAAGCGGAACCTCTGTCTCCTTACTTAAACCAGTCACTTATGTGATTATATATGTATTTTTATATTCCTTGATGCCGAATTGTAAATGATGGGCGACAGGAACATGAAGGTGGCAGGAACTACCTTCTTGTCCTTATTCATCGATTCCCATATGGTACCTTAATCCATCTGTTGAACTCCGGGGACTCGTTTTTGACATGAACAAAGCACCTTCTTCGTCGTAGTTGTCTACTTTAATTACTCGTGGCGAGGTTTGTCTTACGGAAGGCGAGCTAGGATGGTACATGTGATAAATCATGGGATCAGTGTGGGAAGCTGCTGCAGCAATGACGGAGTACCTCCAGCTGGGAACATGTGGAGGCCCCGGCCACATACATTGTCACTCGCTCACTAGTTCTCTGAAACATTTTGGTGATTACAATTTGGCATCAAGGAATATGGAAATACATGTATGACTGGTTTGGTTTAAAGGCATCCAGTGCAGTTTTCAGAGCTTAGAAACCCGATTTTTCAAAGCCAATATTCTAGACATTTATCTACATATTGAGTTGAAACCACATTATCCCAATGACCCCCAGTTCAAACTTGTTTCATATCTTCTGAAACCCCCTTCAGGCAGCCACGTTCCCTCTACATATGAGCCTTTAATGTGAATCTGTCAGAAACTGCACGTGAGGCACTGGAAGCCTCAATATCTAAAGATCCGTAGAGATTGACGTTGACAGGCACATAGTTATGAATTTGCGCCTCTTTGCCTTAGAGAGCAGTGTCATACTTTTTAAAGGTGTCTTTAATATAGATGTCAATGTTACTGCTTTGATCGTTATTACTGAACACTAAAGGTTCAGGTTCACTTCGACTATGATATGGTACAAGGTCTAAGGTCACGAGAAGGTCCTTAAAGGCACCCAATGCCATTTCAGGGCAGCAAAACTGGAAATATTCTGAATAAGGCAATCTTTGTGATCTTGACACATACTGCTTCCCATTAGCACATTTGAGTCAGCATTTCATACTTCGGGTTTTTTAAAACTGCAGAAACGAAGCCCCAAGTTGAGTCCTTATAATGTTCTAGGTGGGTCTTTTGGGACTTTTTGCTCCACGAGGGTCAATATACATTGGGATAGCGTGGTTTCAACTTAGTATGTAGATAAGTGACTAGAATATTGGGTCTGAAAAAACGGGTTTCCAGGCCCTAAAAACTGCACTGAATGCCTTTAAGAAACTCCCGAGGAATCAGGCTCCCAAGGGCACGGATAAACAGACAGTAGAACCTTTTCTCTGTACTATTGGTTTATACAATAATCAAATGCAGACTGAGTCTTAGTGTTTTCGTGTACCATGATACATATTGATTAAGTATAAGATTAAGATTAAGAGTATTGGACGTCCCATTTACACAATGTTAAATCACGACCAATGTCTTCTCAGTTGCGTTAAAAATCATACAAAAAATGAAATTGTCATAGTATTAGAATGATTGATGTGTATTTAGCAGACATAAGACCAGCGCAATTCATGAGTATAACCGTATATGCATACTTTAATTTTAATTTTAATTTTAATTTTAATTTTAATTTTAATTTTAAAGATGCCAATTACGAAATGCAGCTGAAATATAAAAGTATATAGACTGATATAAATCAGTCTATAATAAGTAGCCTTGCATTATGCGTCGGCAATATACGTTTATAGTAAAATTGATACGTCTGAGCGTTGAAACCAAAATCTTCATAATATCCATTTGACGGGTATACCCAGGGGGTCTTCTAATCAAAAGTCCGCGATATGCCGTGCATTCAACTATATCATAAAATTGCACCGTGTTTGATCCAAGAAGTACCGTGATGATATGCCCCATTTACCTTACGCAGAACGAAATATTCTGTGCCCTTAGATATGTCAACATTGGTTGCCTTCTAGCGTTGTCTTGCCGTAGTTATTAAACCTAGACTTTGCGGCACTGAAATATATTTTTAGATTATTTGACGGACGACAACTTTTTGCAATATGCGATTTTTGGATCATTCTGTTGTCACGCAGTTGGAAATACGAACATGCTAGAACTGACAGAGGATATCTAACAAAGTGGTACATTGCACTTCAATTTCCTTTATAGTATTAGCTTCCGGGCTCTACACTTGTTGTCTTACATGATGACGACGGTATTGTCAACTATGTACATTTACCTGTCACCGGTCTTGAAATTGAGTATTGTGAACCTGTCATAGCTATATGTACTGTAGTTGCCGTGTTTTCTTGATGATACAGGTTCATTGCACTCAGATTGTCACAACGTTACCATCCACGAAACTCGAAAGATATGATACATTGTTTATTGTAGTTATCAAGTAAATACTGTGTAGTTGATATTTTGTAGTGTTGTAAATATTGCACTTATTAAGTAATGCCAGAGGCTTTGTATATGGTTGTTATCATTTAATGTGTACAGGACTCCAGGAGGAATAGTAAGGAACTGTTGTTCTTTCTTTACTAATGGAGATTCTAATAAACATAAACATAAACATACCAACTGAAATTTAGGTCAATTGACAATGTGTCTCTAAAACGTCTCGGACAACGTAGCTGGAAACACGATATTCTATGCCACACATACGTAGTATATATTTATTTTACTCGACTTACAGTACCTTGTTTACATAGTGTTTTTGTATATGAGTTTGACATCGACTTCAAAACTGTCAGCTGGTTTAATGAGAAATTACTTTAATTTATGTAACATTATCTGTTGTCCCTGTGTGTATAATTGTTGACTTACGATATATCAGCCCAGTTGCCTATAATTCAGTGTAATGTGCTGTTGCATTTCAAATAAATAAATGCTACAATACAGTTAGATACGAGTATTGGACGTCCACCATGTTAATCACCAACGGCCAGTTTTGGAGTTGGAGAGCGGTTTATTTCTCATTATGGTCATGGAATATCCACATGGTCATCATCCAATAGAAATGATCGATGATGTTCAATTCCTGTGTTGAGGAAGCCTACTGATTGCGAGATCTGTGGATTTAGTTTTCTAATGATTCCCAAATGGGAATACAGAGTAACAAGTTGTGTTATCCCCTTCCATCACGTTTTCTCGAAAGCTTTCATCATGGAGTGAGTCTGCGGGACAGGGCGGCACCTCATACATCAGACTTCAACACGTGCTGGGGAAAATGCCAAACATTAATCTTAGATCTTATGAAAGCTTTCGAAGTAGTGGCAGAAGAAGGATGAGTGACTAGGCAGAGTTTTTACACCCCACTACGTAATGGGTCAACCTTTTTTAAAGGACAAATAAAGTAATTACAGTTTTGGTGCCTTTCAACCCAAAATCCTATGTTACTACTATTTTTTATTTATTTATTTGTTTATTTGTATCAACATATCAACAACACATCTCGCAGCCTTGACATACAGGGCTGAATTCTGATGTTTGTTTACAATATAAATCATTAATTGATAGTAGGGAAATACAAATTACAATCATATCGGAATCTACAGACTAATATGATATCACTTTGGTTCAACAAATTTAGGTATTTACAATATTACAATCGTACAAACTATGACAATCTTACGTCTTACAAACCTTATATCACTTAAGTTTTAAATTCATGTAGAAGAATAGTCATTATAAATAAAAAAATAAATCATCATCATAAATCAATTCCTGTGTCACAATAAAGTAGCGGTCAGTAGAATTTGTGGCTAATGTTAACAGAGTAGTGATTTCATGGCCAGTTAATTAGATTAAGACGACCCATTACGTCACCACAGCCTCCTGGTGGAATAGGCAGTTATCAAATGTGAACATGGATTTGGGTCAAATATCACCCCTATGTGTGCGGGACTGGTAGAAACCAATGAATCACCTTTTGCAAATAGGACTTTAGGTTGAAAGGCACCAAAACTGAAATTAATTCATTTGTCCTTTAAATCTCAGTAATTTCCACAGTGGGCATGCCAATGTTTTCTACTGCAAGAATAAATCTATAACATTTGCTGCCTTCAAGCTATACATGTCATCAAAATGGTAATCTTACTCATGAATACAAAGTATTCTTATAGATTGATGATCACTCAATATTTCATATTTTGATGCAAAATATACTTGACAAATAGATACACTGGGGAAATAGATAAAACGTTTTTTTCGTATTAATAAACTAAATAAATGACACAAGCATATTGTTATTGCTAAATAGTTATATGACAGAATGGTTACTTGTTTGAGCTTGTGGATCTTATCATATAAAGTAGGGATTAAAATGTTAAGTCATGGAAAACGGAAGAAAACAGATTGTGTTTACTCCAAAATCTGACATCTCACGGCATAGTATACCCATTATTTTAACAGTAGCGCGGGTTTCCAGATGCCAGTTCATGCTTGGTTGCATTCCGAGCCCGTGAAGCTAGTCGTTACACTTCTGATGCATGGCCCTTTCTTCAGAATACTTAACACTGGGGAGGAGACTTATTCTTCAAGTGCCTTTCCCCGGGATCAGGTCAAATGGTCGTCCACAGCGGAAGCTTGTGTGGTGGAGCATAAAATGTGGCCATATTTCACAGGTTTGCCTCCTACCGGAATGTACATAACGGTCTCCAGTTTAATTCCGGATTTCCAGTTTAATTCCGGACTTCCAGTTTAATTCCGGACTTCCAGTTTAATTCCGGACTTCCAATTTAATTCCGGACTTCCAATTTAATTCCGGATTTCCAGTTTAATTCCGGGCTTCCAGTTTAATTCCGGACGTCCAGTTTAATTCCGGACTTCCAGTTTAATTCCGGATTTATTCCATATCTCAGCAACATTACACGCAATCTAGATGGAATAATATTGTAAACTATGAGTAAGAATAATGTAAGAAATATGTACACGTAGCAGCCATCGAGGACCCCTTGGGGATTAACCCAATTCTGCAGAATTCTGGAACTACAGCCAGAATTCTGCAGAATTATGGAAAATACTGCAGAATTGGTTTAGTCCCAAGGGGTCTCGATGGCTGCTACATATTTCTTACACCTTTTCCTATAGTTTACAATATTAGCGCATCTAGATACACGGTTGCTGGAATATGGGAATTATTCCGGAATTCAACTGGAAGTCTGGAATTAAAATGGAGGCTGTTACATTGAAACTGTAACCTAAATGAGATTGAAGACGAGAGTCATTTTATTTATGGACTGTACTCTATATAATAATGAAATATTCTCTTCAATTGTATACAAGATTATTTCCCTAGTTTTAGAATATTAGATACAAAAGAAAAATTCACATACCTCATGAAACTCGATAATCCTCGTACTATAAGCTCCATCTGTTCTTACATTTACAACTGTTTCAAGAAGCGAGAAGAAGCAGAACCTGTACATATGTAGTTTTCAGATATATTTTAGTCTACCATCGCTGTTTACCATGACCTGTACTTAGTTCGAATGAGCAAAAATGTACAATAAAGGTCTTTCATTCATTGAAACAGATACTGCTGCAACTTGTTTACGCTGTGCAATGAGAATAGAATACATGTTGTAAAATCTTCTACTGTAGCCATGGACGCTACGGTTAAGATATGCAATGTAAAAGAACGTAACTCACACCCAGAATACACCAAGCGTGGTATAAGTAATCGGGTTTTACGATACCACATAAAGCATACATATTGAAACCGTAAATACTACATAATTTTACAGTTTGTCCATAATGTATGTGGCCTTTACCGAGAGTTTATTACAATGTATCCGTGTGTTTATGAAGATTTTAGTGCTGTGACAATAAAGTTTTGAGCGTTTTGTCTTGACCGTTCCAGAAGCGTACCGAATTCTATTAACGCGCGCGCTGCATGCACTCATTTCCGTGACATTTCCATGTACTTGGTTTGGATTGCCCACTTGACCTTTAATTTTCTCCCGTAGATTGAAGTAGTTAACCGGGCTTTGCACCGCTCCAGTACAAAGGCTTACAGAGAGATGCGCCCAGACTTAGAACCGGGGACTTCTCGGCTGCACCTGCTTTGATATATTGTTACCTTCGCCAAGAATTGACGAAGGTTATGTTTTCCTGGCCGTGTGTCTGTGTGTCTGTCTGTCAACAGCACAACTCCAGAAAGCTTAGATGGATTATATTGATATTTGGTAGGTGGGTAGGTCTTGATGAGACCTGGAAATGATTAGATTTTGGACCCCCTAGCGGCTTGTTATGGTACTGCAGCTAAACTTTCGGTTTTGATATCTCATAATCTAGACATGCTGGGGTGATGGGGTGACTCTAGTTTTGCTCTGTTTTGTCCTCTTCTCCTTCAACTTTTTTTTTCTCAAAAAAACAAACAAACAAACAAACTAAATTTAATGAACTGGACCAGACGTCTGTCACCATGGTAACTGGAGCTGTAGGAGACACCATGTGGTGTTGGGTTACATTATTTTGCAGGTGTCTGTTCAAGAGGGACTGCATAGTCACCATATAATATCATACATATATGAATGTGTTTGAGTAACAATAAACAGAGCAGAAGCTGGGACATGTGAAGGTAAACCTGATGCATTTGCTTTCAAATTGCAAATGTTACCTTTCTATTTCGAAAATATTCCTACGCCAAAAAATAATAAATTCTAAGATAGATCTCTTAACGACCTACACAACTTATCTACTAGCCCGTTCCATAACCCATTGCCACTAATAGAAATTGAACGATATCGATATAGAACAATTTTCTTCCAATCAACACATTACATTCAAGAAACTAGAATTCCGAGATCTCATACCTCCATGAAATATGATCTTAATATGTAAATGTAAATTTCTTCTTTAATTGTTCAAATGACCTCTGCATTAACATGATATATGCATCGTGATGTATGTTAACTTTTGATTAACTTACAGATGTCCCAAGTATGACATTCTCATCATTCACCATTACGAAATCATAGAATTTTCACATTAATTATGCAAATTAGGTCATCATTTGCATAATTACTATCTGTTGAAGTTCCGCCTGCCATAGGTTACATAGTATAATGTAAAACACTGTAATTGTAGAATTTCCTCATTAATTATGCAAATAAAGTCCTCATTTTCATAATTTACATTTAATTATGTACATCTCTCTCTCAGCTACCTACACACCAAAAATAATGAAAATATGTTGTTCCTGTCTGGACTTATTGGCTTTTAAACATTTCGCCAGAAAGTGCCCTGCAGTTCCAGAACAAGCCGCTAGGGGGCCCAAACTCATATGACTTCTTCCCAAGCACGAGAGCTACCTTCCATCAAAATTTCATGACCCTAGCATGTCCAGATCGCGAGATATCAAAACCGGAAGTTGCGCTGCAGTACCAAGGGAAGCCACTAGGGGGACCAAAATCTCATCATTTCCAGTTTTTGTCACACCCTACCAACACACCAAGTATGAAACCAATCCATCCAGGCGTTCTTGAGTTATCTTGTTGACCAACAGACAGACGGAAGGACGGACGGACGGACGGACGGACGGACAGATAAACGCAACTGAAAATATAACCTCCATGACACATTTCATGGAGGTAATAACCAGGGTCAACTTGGTTCTCTCTACAGCATCCTGAAGGACACAATAATAATAATAACTAGAATTCCGAGACCTCATACCTCCATGAAATATGATCTTGATATGTAAATGTAAATTTCTTCTTTAATTGTTCAAATGACCTCTGCATTAACATGATATATGCATCGTGATGTATGTTAACTTTGATTAACTTACAGATGTCCAAGTATGACTATTCTCATCATTCA
>NW_017804575.1:2094348-2119591 GCF_001625305.1 Branchiostoma belcheri
GCTTTTAAACATTTCGCCAGAAAGTGCCCTGCAGTTCCAGAACAAGCCGCTAGGGGGCCCAAACTCATATGACTTCTTCCCAAGCACGAGAGCTACCTTCCATCAAAATTTCATGACCCTAGCATGTCCAGATCGCGAGATATCAAAACCGGAAGTTGCGCTGCAGTACCAAGGGAAGCCACTAGGGGGACAAAAATCTCATCATTTCCAGTTTTCGTCACACCCTACCAACACACCAAGTATGAAACCAATTCATCCAGGCGTTCTTGAGTTATCTTGTTGACCAACAGACAGACGGACGGACGGACGGACGGACAGATAAACGCAACTGAAAATATAACCTCCATGACACATTTCATGGAGGTAATAATAATGGGTTAATAAATTATATAAATTACATGTCCTTCAGTATATGTAACACATTCATAGATTCTGGTATACGGATACCCTATAGAAATCGTTGGTGAAAACTGTTTCTATAGATTTTGGACACTGTGAATCGGATATTCTGTTTATCTTCGTTAGGTGTTGTCAGGTAGAGGCATTTATTCTATTTACCAAATAACCATTAATTTCGTCTTGCCTACGTGAATATGTATGTCACTGCTCGCATAGGGCCACAACAAGTAATTTTTATGGATGACATCAGTGCGCGCATTAATTTTCGCCTGATTTTAGAAAAAAAAAGAAAAAATTTGTTGCCTTCTGACAGTGATTAACATGCCGAAAATGGGCAAAGATGTCTGTTACCATGCCGGAAGGTGGATGACAGATAGCTATGAAGAGAGGAGACAAGAAAAGGTTCTGATTTAATGTTTTGTTTCTTACTTTGATGCGGCAGTACTTAGCGACGTATACAACAAGCTGGCACATGCTGGCTTTTTGCGGAATTTATGAATCGGCACAGTACGTATGTATGTACTGATGATGAGTTCTTGAGTCGTAGAGCTTCGGTAGTCTGGGTGCCCGGCTCCGTATTGTCGCTAACTACCATGGACTACCCAGGCCTAGAGCCAGGCCAGAGCCTCGGTGGACGTTTTTTTTTTTTTTTGAGAACAGGCGAAAATCAAAGCGCGCTCGGATGTCATCCATAAGATTAAGGCGGCGTGGCCTAATCCTTAAAAAAAAGATAATATTTTTTTTCGTGGTCGGATTCAGTATGGCGCCTGGTAATCCTAACTCAACAGTCACGAGTTCCCCTGGTAATACAATATTACTTTCTGTGATTAGTTTGTTAGCCGGGGATTACGTGCACATGTCTACATTACGCGCCGTCGTTTTTGTTGACGTTAACCTTATGTACTTCCTCGAAGGTTATGCCTTAGCAAATACAAAAAAAAAATGACCTGAAATTCTGCATAAAGGTAGCTTGGCACCAAATGCTTATATTGTAGTATTCACTATTCAGATTGAACCCTTTGAAATACTTAGATTTACCTTATTTTGAGTAAAAACAGCGATTGTAGCTTGAAAACCCGAATCCCCAACTGACAGTTCTACCAGGGTTCTATGTGTTCCAACAGCAAAGGCGTTGGAAGATTCCATTGCTGCATGGGGGTATAGAGTGTTGGAACAGTTCCCATTTTGAACAGGGGTGATTAAGGAACAATCCATTTGTGCGGGAGGGGGATAGGTCCATTTGTGGTAAGGGGGATGTGGTGAAGCAATGCCGCATTTGCTCCTGACCAATGTTGGCCTTTCTAGGGGAAATTTGGAATGGGTGAAATGTGCTGTATTTGCTCTTAAGCAAATGTCGGCCTTTCTAGTTGTGTCAATAAAGTTTCTGTATATAATCATGAACAGCAGGATGCTAGCGCTCTGTGTGAGCCGAAAAACAGATTTCCTCTTTTATTGAATTTCTGGATTAACTAATCTTCACGAAACGTGTATGGCTGACAATCCATTATTACTTACTTACCACCCAGCCGGTGTAAAGTCTCTAGGCTGTTCTTTTTTCTTTCCCCTATTGGTTAGGGTAGGCATTTAATCATGAACTAATCACTCATCACACAGTAGTACCGCCAACAGAGTAGTAATCCCCTTGTTTTCAGTATGGCCACAGCAAGTAAATTTTATGGATGACATCCTCCGCAGACTCCAAAATCTAATGCGATAGGGCGAAAAAAAACAAAGCGGCCCAAAAGAAAGAAGATTCCTACATTTTCAAATTTTGACATCATAAACCTTGTTAAACAAGAAGTGATACCTATATTGTGCTAAGTTTACTACCAACTATTACGACATCCATTTGTCACTGAAATATAAAAGTTTCAATCATTGTACAAATGGTTTTGATTGAATGAACATCACATATAAAAGAAATGAAATACATCACTGTATCAAATAGTAAAAGGCAAAACATTAAATCAGAGCCTTTTCTTGTCTCATCTCTTCATATTTATCTGCCATCCACGTTCCGGCATGGCAATAGACATTTTTTATCCATTTTCGGCATATCAACTACTGTCAGTGGGCTACAAAATTTCTTTTCTTTTTCAAAATTAGGCGAAAATTAAATGCCCGTTGATGTCATCCATAAAAATAACTTGCTGTGGCCTAATCAGAAGCAAACATACCACCAAGATTGCCCAAAGCGTACTACGTAGAAGGCAGTGTACAAAAACGTTATGTATGTGAAATATACCAGCTGCAATGTAAGAGAAATATACAAGATAATTTTAATGTTAAGAAGTCAACATTATTGCGTTGAAAAGGCCAAGCTGCTTATATTCAGTACTTTGTTACGGCATGCATTAGATATACATTAGCATAACATATGATATAATATAGTAAAATATTAATAGTAATATACATATGCGTTTCAGTGCGCGCAACACTACTGAAAAGTCGGTCTTTGCCATAGTTTTATATGCACATTGAACTAACCTCTATGATACCAGCACGGTAATGGTAGGTACAACCTCTTCTTATTGCATATATGTGTGGGGGAAAACGAGCCAGCAGAACAATGACCTCTTGCAGAAATAGCACGAACTGCAGAATTTCTGCCAACTGGCGTGCTGCAATGCTGCACTGTATTTTCCCTTCTACTGATAACGAATTGAAACTAACGAAGACGAAAAGCTTCCTTTGCCTTGCTACATTCTAAAATTCAATAATTGTATAGAACAAAATGTATGGCTAAGTGGGAGATCCCTTCTGGCTTAAAACGCAATTATTGCAACATATTCCAGGGTGCAAAAGTATACAGTGAAATGTTACGGAATACAGTGCAATCGTATTAGTATACAGTGCAATTTTACGAAATACAGTGCAATCGTATTAATGCACAGTGCAATTTGACTACTAAAATTTCCGTAAAATTGCACTGTATACTAATACGATTGTACTGTATTCCGTAAAATTGCACTGTGTACTAGTAAAATTGCACTGTATTCCGTAAAATGGCATTGTATTCCGTAAAATTGCACTGTATACTCTGGCACCCCTGTATTCGCAACTATTCCTTATGTTTGATAGGAAACAGCTTTTTCTTAGTCTTGGCCCAGATCAGGGTGAACCAGTAGACGTTCAGGACGTTGAGCACGACAGCTGTGAGGATGCCCACGTCCCTGCCTACCCTAAACTCAGCAAGGTAAAAGTCTGGGTTTACCCTCATCTGACCGAAAGCTGCGTACCTGCAAGCAACAACATACAGTCATGAAAGTTCATCTATGTCAATAGTAATCATTATGATAGTAAAATGTTGAACTTCATTCCAACAGAAGGATTACACAGAGATTTTCACCGACCACAAAACGTAATCTCGCGAGAGTTACCGTTACAACCACGTGACCATATTCACGCGAGACTTTACGGACATGTGACTTTAGCAACTGATCAAACGGAGTGATTGGTCATTTATAATTCTGATGAAGGCGACAGTGGTCGTTGAAAATTTGACCTCTGTGTATTCCATGAGTTGGAATAAAGTTCAACATTTTACTACAAAACACAAAGAGTCATTTTTTGGAAGTAGAGGGTAGAATTTAACACTTGATGTGTTAAGGGAGATATTTTTTCTGCATGTATATGTCTACTTCTGTAGAAGTTGTCTTGGTTTTAGTTTTGCCTCCAAGTGTTTCTGTACATTTCTGTAATTTCCTTGTAAATGAAGTAAGAAAGAGAGAGAGAGAGAGAGAAAGATAGAAAGAGAGAAAAGAATTTAACAATCTACACCACGATAGAGAAAACAGCAGCAAACAACATGATGTATACTTACTTGTTATCAAATGTTAGCCTCTACCAGGCTTCGGGAGGCGGCTGAAAGTGTAGAAATCGGCCAAATAGAGAGATAACATGCCAGAGGAGTTTGTCTGCTGGGAGAGTGCGGCAAAATGTTCTCTCCCAGCGGACAAACTCCCCGGCATGCTATCTCTCTATTTGGCCGATTTCTACTCTTTTCAGCCGCCTCCCGAAGCCTGGTAGAGGCTAATCAAATGTAGCCTTTAGTGAAATTCAGGTAACAAATTGTTACCATCGGTGCTATCATTTGAATCAGACATTATAAAGAATAAAGGCCTAGCGAATTCATTGATAAAGAAAGCAAGAAAAAGACCGATTACTTACCAAAAGGGAGGTATGATGGCCACTCGGAAGAGGAAGAACGTGATTACAAATGAGGCACTGACGAAGGTGTACGGACGGGAGGATTTGGACCATCCCGCCAATAGCAACAGATTCCTGTAGAATACATTTGTAGCAGAACGATCAGTTCAAATCATAGCAAATCCTTGATCATTACAATAATCATAACAATTAATTCAAATCATAAAAAATCATTGTGACATTGATCATAAAACTGCCAGAACAATAATTCAAATCCTAACAAATCCTTGATCATAACAATAATCATAACAATAATTCAAATCATAACAAATCCTTGATCATAACAATAATCAAAACAATTAATTCAAATCATAACAAATCATTGATGATAACAACTGCCATAACAATAGTTCAAATCATAACAAATCCTTGATCATAACAATCTTTGGTATGGTACTTCGAAAATGAATATTTATGTAATTAATATTTATTATAATAATTATAATAATAATATCGAAAATAAATATTTAGGAACAAAACGTTTAAAAGTCGCCAAGGCACAATTTATTTATATACGCATCACCATTTCCATTATTGACAAGTCATGAAAAGTACAGTTCTTACCTTATATTTAGAAAAGGGCTCGACGCTTCCATCATAATCATAATGTTGCCATAGAACTGAGCAAAGTTGTACCACTGAGAAAACATGAGAAAAAAAATATTTATTTATTTAATCATAACATGGCTGTGTAGCCCATTCAGCTTGTAGAAGCTTCATTGCAATGGAGCCCAGTATACATTTACTCAGGACAGGACATGGTTATATTTAGTCAAGCAACAGAAGGTGGACTACAGTAAAATAAAATCAGATACGTCAGAACAAAACATTGCATAATTACAAAGTGGATAAAACCGAGATAAATACAAACAAGACAAGTTGGTGACCTATCAATTGAACTACATCAAAAACATAACGGTTTATAACGGTTTTGTAGGTGTAAAAGTAATGTGGACCCTCGAAGTAGTAAGGAACATAGGGAACTGTCATTGAGATGCTGTAGCTCTACTATGTTGGAGAGAGATGATAACAGAGTACTTCTTTGACTGGAATAAATTTCAATGTAGAACGTAGTGTTCAGTTGTTTCACTATAATAGCCACATTTACATGTAGGGTAGTCAATATAATTGTAGTTGTGCAACAAATGATTGTGTACAAAGGTGTCATTCAAGTTTAGTGTATATAGTAATGTGTTCCATATTTTTTGCATCATTGTATGAACATGTGTTGGCCTTGTTGTTGATTTGTAAATTATAATTATTTACTCAATAAGTTCCCCTAGTAAAAACTTCTCTTGCCCAAATGTCGGTTAGATACAAAGGTGTCACCTTATGGAATCAACTAACTCCAGCCCTAAAGAATCCTACCCTGTCTCTTCTCTCACAAAAACAAGCTCTGAAAAACCATCTGATAAACGAACCTAGCCCCCTGTAGTAGTTTCACTTAGACTAGTGTTTTTCTCTTATTGTAACTCATACCAATTATTATCATTATCATTATTGCTCTGTATTTATAATTTACATTACTTTATTTCATAGTCATTAACTTATACCGTGCATTATTTGATTATCCTCATTGTATTATTTCCATTTTCTATTGTATTATTTCCATTTATTGATTATATTTAATTGTGTATAGTTTAGAGGAGGAGGGCCTAGTATAAGCATGCCATGATTCTCCCCTCCTCCTGCACCTGTTTTATCCTTGTTTTGTATTTTATTATTGTCTGTTTTGTTAATGTGCAAACAAACAATAAAATCAATTACTCACAAACAGTGATACGTAGGCCATGACTGCTGCAGCGAGATGATGTAGAAACATGGCCGTGTCCCATTTGATCTTCGGTCTGCAAAACATCTCCAGTATATCTGCAGAAGAGCATGTTTATGAAAGTTTTATTGCAAATACATGCCCGAGGGCTAATTGCAGGTACAAACAACATAAGAAAAAAAAATACAGTGGTATGTGAGACTATATCTATGTCTAGCATTATATTCTACACATACATGGTACTAGTTTTACTGGGTTTGACTTCTTCTTTTTAGGCAATGGAAGACGAATTTACCCACGTCTTCTATATAATATGCGGGTTCTTTGATTTTAGTAGTAAAATTGTTTTTTCGTGGTAGGGAATGGTGGGGAAGTAGGGGAGCATTTTTGACACGGTGGTAAATAATTGTTTTCTGATGTCGTCATAAAATGGACAATTAGAGATTATTATGTAATGAGTTTATCTATGCTATTTTATAAAAAAACTCATTTGTTTCAGATACACAAGTACAATTTACACACACTCAGATTAATATGATATGAAAGTCACATTCTTTGATACCAATACTGAAAATATCGCAACTTTAAACTGTTAGCACTTTTAATTACTATCATGAAAGTTCATCTATGTTGGTAGTTACATGTTTAGCACTAGTGTTAAAGCTTTTGATCCAACACAAAGAAGCTCTCACCTAGAGCTTTCGACCAGTCGCTCTGGTCTTCCTCAGTAGACTGACCCAGTGAGGCTTGTCACGTGGCTTCTTTGAAGTGTGACGTCAACACTGGGTCAAAAGTGTCTTGTATACGCGTGGACGGTCACTAGTCAGTCTACTGAGGAAGACCAGTGTGACTGGTCGAAAGCTCTAAGTGAGAGAACTTCTTTGTGTTGGATCATATTGCATTTTTCGTGCATGTGGAAAGACCTACCTGCAGTGAAGTAGCCCAAGATGATTGCCCCTGCCAGCTTGCACCAATGGGAGTCGCTCCTGTGGAACACAAAACAGACAGAACGCCCATCACAATTAGAAATTCAACCAATGAGAGCATGGCAATTAGTGGTTCGACCAATGACTTAATGGCAATTTGCGGTTCGACCAATGACTGAATGGCAAGTTTGCAGTTCGACCAATGAGAGAATGGCAATTTGCGGTTCGACCAATGAGAGAGCGACTGCATGTCCGTCAAATATTTGGATTTCCATGGAACGGTCTTTGGGCAACCATATCTCTCTGACTGTACACCAAGTATCCTCTTAGGACAGTACAACGACGAAATGTACGGGGTTATTGCAAAAATTTCAAGGCCTTGGGTCATAAAATTCAGTCAGAAGATGGATAAACACGTTAACCCAATACTCAGATATGTAATTCCGCATTCCACTTTCAAAATAAGCCAACAATGTTAGGTCGTAAATTGACAGATTCAATGCGCCACCTATGGACTTTTACGTACTTTGCAAGACCATTTACTTCGTTGTTGGTTAACCTTTTCTCTGCTGAAGTATCCTTCTGGTACCATATTTGTATTGATGACAGTGTGAGGCAGCAGGGAGAGGTTAACATGCTTACCTCAACAGCATGAAAGTTCATCTGAGTTGGTAAATAACATTATGAAAAATTCAAATTGTTCTCCAACTCATAAATTTCATTCACCGGAATTTTCAACTGAATCACTTAAGTCTTCCTCAGCTATCTGACCCAAATGCTGTGGACACGTGATCTTTCCCACGCGTGACGTCATCAAAGGGTCAATGGTTGTCTGAAGTCGATATCGCCCCCGTCCCGGTTGAGCGATGGCATCTGGAGGGGGTTAGAATCTTGGATACCGAACAGGATTACTTTAAGAGAGGCATAGAAGAGGCCATCTACATCAGGGCACTTAAACCTTCGCTCAACCGGGACGGGGGGCGATATCGACTTCAGACAACCTTTGACCCTTTGCTGACGTCACACGTGGGAAAGATCACGTGTCCACAGCATTTGGGTCAGATAGCTGAGGATGACTGAGTGATTCAGTCGAAAATTCCTCGTGAGCGAAATTTATGAGTTGGAGAACAGTTTAGATTTTCATAATGCTTACCTCAAGTCGTCATGCCGTAGCTTGTCATCGAATAGTAAGGCGTACATCGTGAACGCGGTACACAGGACGTCATTGATGGTAGCTGTTATTCTGCAATAGAATGAAATAAACCATGATATTAAATGTAAGTAATATTTATGTTTACCGAAGGAAAAAATATTGTTTTTGCTCTGTTTCTTCCTCTTCTTCTTCTCCAGACAGTGACCTCTGACGCCTGGCACCATGGTAACTAGTGCTGGGTAACATAATGTTGCAATTTCAAAGTAGGAAGCATTTAGACTCCTGTCACCAGATACATATACATGTATGTGAATGTGTTTGAGAAAGAATTAACAGAGCAGACCGTATCCGAAGGTAAACATTATGCATTTGCTTTGCAAATGTTACTTCTCTAGTATATTTTGCAATGCTTAGTAATATATCCCTGTGGTTTAGCAGCATTTTTTTCGCTGGATTTTTTTTTATTCTCACGCTCGCACCAGTTTGGGGGTATTCAGAGGATGTCATCCATGAAATTAAGTCGGTGTGGCCTAACTCACGTGTGAGCCATTATTTTCCTATACGGTGACATGTCCCGTGGGATTATACAACCACATGGTCTATTCATCATGATTACCGGGAGTGTAAATATGATGTGGGCACAGCACGCCGTATTAATAACTGCGTTGTACAGTAATGTGGGCCAGAGGTCCGACCTAGGCCGTGTTTATGTGAAGTCACCCAAACTGCGATTCGGGTAACTCGCATTCCTCACATCTGGTCCATGTGCCATACATTTTGCAAAACGTGCCCGATCACGATTCTCCGAAACTACATTCATTGTTGTTTGATGAAAACACGCTAGGTAGCGTGTCATTATTGTCAGAGGTCAACGACCTGCTTGCTGGTGCCCCCCTCCCAGCGTATCTCGGCTGAATGCCGACGTGGTCCCGCCAGAGGCGGTGCAGCTCGTCCTAGAACGGACACATTATTTTGAACATTACTTCTCTTTAAGTTGCTGCCACGTAAAAGTTGGTATTGCATATAAATAAAGAAATATCACTCCGTAATCCATGACCAGGCGAAGTCACACTGAAATCACATTGCGTTCAGACGCAAATCGCGATGCGGGAAAACCGATTCGAAACCACCTCTAGAAGTGGCTTGGGATCGAGGCGCTTTCAATGTGATTTGGAGCGTTCAGATGGAGCCACTTGAAACCGGCTTCGGGGTAAACTATATGTAAAGCGCCTTGGGTGACTTCACATAAACACGGCCTTATATATGCTCAATACAGATTAGTCATGGAACCACAGAACAATTTAAAAGACTACATGATATTCATCAGCCTATGAGTTATGCTACAGCAAAAGGAGGATCAAAATAAGTATAGAAGATATGCATATAACGGCAGTGAACCTTAATCCGACACTTTTATGCACAAGCAAGATTGAATGATGAATCCACAACCAGACATTCGGTATTTTCGTTAATCATTTAGTGCATCTTGTAGCCTGTTTTTAACGCCATACCTACGTGTGTGTCACTCTCCCAACCATTGAGATATCGCGGGAAAATTGCGTCTTCAACATCGCTCCCGATTTCACCGTGCCCTGCGTATTCTGTTCTAAGCGAAACCTTAATCCGACGCCATGCAACAGTGTAGCTGTTTGCCTGTAATTTTGCTATTCACAACAACATTTTTTTCTCAATCCCTTTGTCAAACAACAGACACTTATACAAGTTATCATCGGCATCAAAAGTAAGTCGGTAGGCCGGTGCACCGCGGTGCAGCGCTACACCAAATCACGTGGCTTGGGACTATTGAATTTACAAAGAAGGGGACCGCATTCGAATCAGTTACGGCGGGGCATTTTAGTTCCAAGAAAGGAATAGTTGAAGAATTTTACAATAATGTTACCAGTCAAAAAACTTAATTCTGCACTATTCCGAAGTATTTGTCACTAATTTTGGCGATAATACAAGTGTTGCGATGATTTGCCACATCCACGTACAGACTAGTGGTATCGTCTTCAACAACAACAACAAGTACATTCGGATTCAAAATGGCGGTCGTGTTCGATCGGCCGCTGAATGACCATAACGAACTCGCTCTGTGCTTAAAAAGAAGGACACTTCTAGGCAAGAGGTTTGTCAGCAACACACACCTTATTAATTGTTTTTTTTATTCGCTGTGACGTTGAATGTATAGCATGAGGATGTAAAGGAGAAATTGTCGATGTTTTGACCACTGTCCTTCCGGAAGCTTCCTCCCACGACATGCCTACCAGTGTAAAACAGGCTGAAAATTTTCATGACCTCGTCTCCACAACATGTTGACTTCGTTAGCTCACTGTTTCAAGTTTTTAGGCTGTGTACCTTATTGAGTTTGTAAAGCAATTAAAAGATTTTGCATATCAGTGCTAGATCCTAACAGACAGAGGAGTGTTGAAAAGTGTCGGATTAAGGTTGCGTCGGATTAAGGTTCACTGCCGTTAACAGTGTAGATGGACCGACAATAGGCGTACAATGTTTTGACCCGTGGTATGTATGTGTTACTTTTTCTGGCACTGCTGATATACTTTTTGGCGACGTCTCAGGGAGGAGCCTAATGGTACAGTATTGTGTGCAG
The DNA here is from genome assembly GCF_001625305.1 of Branchiostoma belcheri. Taxonomy (NCBI): domain Eukaryota; kingdom Metazoa; phylum Chordata; class Leptocardii; order Amphioxiformes; family Branchiostomatidae; genus Branchiostoma; species Branchiostoma belcheri. The sequence continues at coordinate 2,105,418 of NW_017804575.1, forward strand.
TTTGCAAGAATTCTAGGAATGGTACAGGAATTTTGTCCACAGGCATGGAATGTCCATAGGAATTTTTCTGACCCACATCTATGTCCACATTCCTGGAAACCCTTGGGAAAACCTGAATGCCCCGGATGGCCCTACTTTCTGTGACCCCGGGGCTCGTTCACTGTACACCCAGGGGAGGAGTGCACTGTATCTGTCTAGACTTATCAGGTACCAAGTCTTCCTCAAAGTCATGAAATGATGGCAATACCATGCAAACAATAACCCTGATACTAATAGCAACCACCGTCGCCATGGCAATGTATGTTTTTTATTGCCAGTCTTGTTGTCGATGAGTTTGCTGCAGGACAGCACGATGATTCCCCACGCACACAAGTTTGATGTACCCACCGACTGTTCGTCTGTGTCTGATAGCGTCTCGGGCTAAGGCTACGAAATCGAATCTACGTCAATTTACAATCACGTACAGGGGCCCAACAATTTGAAACGACCTAAGTAGAACTTTACAAATTAGTCCCTCCTTCACCATTTTCAAAAATCATACTAAAGTAGCTTTCATAAATAACCCCACACATTCCTAATTTTTGTTTATGTTTCCTTGTTTACTACTTTTTATTACTACTTTTCATTATCGTAGATAGTATTGTATCGTATTGTATTGTATTGCTTTGTTTATTTACCCGTTATTTATTATATTACCTAAGTTATTTCTTATTTATCCGATTTATTTGAATTGTTAATCACGTTATGAAGGGAGACCTCCTCATAAGCATTTTATGCTTCCGGCCTCCCTGCACTGTTACATTTCATTTATATTTTCTTGTATTTGTATTGTTACATTTTGTTTTAAAGTGCGAAACAAACTGAACTATCTGAAAGCGACACAGCAAGAACGATTCCAACAGCAGTTACATCAATGTCCAGTGGGAGTAAAAGCTATTAGATTGTATCGACTTATCCCAAGCAAGGTCCTTCGACTTGGTTTTCAAATCAAGTATTGAGTTTTCAGTAGAGATTGTTCCATTACAACTCTACACTTCGCACTATAGGAGCTTATATAATCGCATGGGGTCTGCATTTTTTGTCATCCATGTTCGCTGGATTGTTCTAATGTGTTTTGGGATTACCAGAAAAAGCTTGTAGCAAAGTCGACATCCCTATATCAGTTGAGAACTACTCTTGTGCCACCTGATGATGCGGTCTGGCTACATCAGTTTCTAATGTGAGCTAAGGCCATGTTGATTTGATTATATGGATGACATCCTCTGGGAACCTCAAAAACCGATGCGAGCGTGCGAATAAAAAAAGTTTCACAAAAAAGTTGCTTTCAACCTGAAATCTACGTGGTCATGAAGGTTGAACAAATGACACAGAGTATGGTAGGACGAATAATCTACTCTTCAAATTCATTCTTTTCATGTTCGTCCTTTTCGTTTGATTTTGGCATTCTCCAACATTGGTATCGTTTTCCAATATTTTTTTTGTAACTTACGGTATATATATTTGCTCATTTTGTAACTGTTTTGTACGTTTTACAGTATGGTTGAAAACTTTTTTTTTGGAAACGGCCGAAAATTCATGCGCGCGCTGATGTCATCCATATAATCAAATCAACATGGCCTAACAGAAGATTCTACAGAGGTCAAAACCTTCCATCACAGAAAGTTGAGTTTTGGTCACGGTCTGTGGCTTTTTAGTCGCAACGTCTCTTGATCTAGACAAGGATTCTTTGAACCATGGTGAATAATGTGTCCCTGAATCGGATAAGAAAGCATCTAGCGTGTGTATCACGGGCACGTATCTTAGATCGTTCCTTCTAAAGGGAAGACAGCTCTGTTTTAGAAGGGGGGATTTCATCTTTCCCCAGAAGGCATTCCTTAATACATCCATCCATCAAGCTCTGTGTGATAGCCGGTTAGGCCACACGGACTTAATTTTATGGATGACATCCGCGCACGCATTGATTTTCGCCTGTTTTTTTAAAAGCACGTCCTCCGAGGCTCTGACCTGGGTAGTCTATGGTAGTTAGCGACAATACGGAGCTGTGGTAACTCTGGAGGATGGCCCCCAGGCTACCGAAGCTCCACGACTCAAGAACTCAGTACATTCGTACAGTTCCGATTCATAAATTCAGCAAAAAAGCCAGCATGTGGCGGCTTGCTGTGTACGTCGCTATGTACTGCCGCAAATTCATAATACCAGCGTTGTATTCCTGTGGTTTAGTAGCATTTATATTTTTGGCCGGATTTTTTTTATTTGCCCGCGCGCACTAGTATCGTGGTTTCAGAGGATGTCATACATAAGATTAAGTCGGTGTGGCCTTGGGTGTTTTACGTTGCTGGTCACGTTTCCATGCGGTCTTTTCAATTTCAGCTATGATAGGACGGAGACCTCCCGGAGCGACCAACGTTTAATCGTAATAATCGTCCCGAGACGTCATTTGTGTTATCATATCTTTCACGACTTTTCAAATGTTTACTTAGGCCACACCAATTAATTTAATTTGTTGGTTTCTCGGATTCGCCATTTTTTCTAATTTGCAAAAATTTGCACAAAAAATTCTGGTTCTCAATCAACTAAGAAATACTCAAATTCTGCCCCAAATCGTTTAAAGAAAGTCCCTTTCTTCCTAGTTCCTGCAGTTTTTCCATCTATCAATGCAGTGGTTTGATTAAAAGTTCAAAACTCATTGTTTGAATATTAACTCAGCCTTTTGCATTGACTGCGTGGCATTTGGGGCTATAATATGATGCCTAGACCTGTTTTTTTATCGTGCTGTCGCTTCATATCTTTTATTCTAAAATCCGAGAACCAACATAATAAATTGGTGTGGCCTTACGGATACGGAGGAGGCTCAAGCCTCATGTTAAGATCACAAAAGATGGAGATCAGTATTGAATAGCTGGGAATATGTTAGTAGCTTAGTTAGGCCGCAGCAAGTAATTTTTATGGATGACATCAGCGCGCACATTAATTTTCGCCTGATTTTGGAAAAAAAATGATTTTTTTGTTGCCTTCTGACAGTGGTCAACATGCTGAAAATGGGCAAAGATGTCTGTTGCCATTCCGGAAGGTGGATGACAGATAACTATGAAGAGAGGAGACAAGAAAAGGCTCTGATTTATTGTTTTGTTTCTTACTTTGATGCAGTGATATGTGATGTTGGCTATGTATATACGATGTTCCCACTGAATCAAAACCATTTGTACAATAATTGAGTCAAAATTTTAAAATGTAGGAACCTTGTTTTTTTCGCCCGCTTGCATTAGATTTGGAGTCTGCGGAGGATGTCATCCATAGAATTTACTTGCTGTGGCCTTAAGCGGATTATGGCACATCTAATACCAGAATATGACACTGATCCCATTATCGGGTATTGCAGCGATACAAACCTTTCCCTGTATTCTCCTTAGGCCACGGAAGAGCTTAACATTGTCATCTTAAACAGAAATTAAGTAGAAGAGGAAGCACTCGTGAAGATATCGTAGACTCTTATAGATCACTCTTATCTCAGGGGAACAAGTAACTTTTCTCAAAGCGATGCAACTCATTCAGACTTACATGGGAGATACCAAGCGCTTCTAGCTCTGCTTGACTGTTTCTACACAAGAAAGTAGCTATTGCCACTGCCATAAATTCTCAACTTCAGTCAGAGACATCCCTTAGACGTGTCACAGAGAAAACTAGGGGGACCAAACCCACACTTGTTCCTGACAGGAAAAGCTATCTGTCACCAAAAAGTCAAGACCGTAGCATGCTCAGGATAAAAGATACAAAAAAAGGTAGTTCTGCTGCAGTACCAAGGTCAGCCACCAGAAGGCCCATATTTGACCTTGACTTTTGTCGTCCTAAGAACTATGTACCAGCGTATCAAATATCATCACAATCTGTAAAGGCGTTCTGAAGTTATGCTGACCGCACGTATGCTGAAACATACACATACACACACACGTACACAGACAGGCCGAAACCAATACTTACATGTTCATGTAGGTATAACAAGACTAGCAATGAAAGCATACATTGCCATGGCGACGGTTGTTGCTGTTAGGGTTATTGTTTGCATGGCACTGCCATCATTTCATGATTTTGTGGAAGACCTTGTACCTGTAAAGTCTAGACAGATACAGTGCACTCCTCCCCTGAGTGTATAGTGAACGAGCCCCGGGGTCATAGAAAGTAGGGCTATCCGGGGCATCTAGGTCTTCAGGTTTCCAGGAATGTGGGCATAGATGTGGGCCAGAGAAATGCCTGTGGACATTCCATTCCTGTGAACAAAATGCCTGTACCTTTCCTAGAATTCTTGCAAACTGCACACAATACTGTACCATCAGGCTTCTCCCTGAGACGTCGCCAAAAACGTACACAGGCAAGCACAGAGCGCCTAGTGCGTTTCGTGCGCGGCCTCAGTTCTTTTTTAATAACCCATACCGTCAAACCAACATCAAACACCCCCCTCCCCTCGGGTATGTGTGGGAGGCATTAGTTACCTGTGCTTGAAGGCACGACGTTCAGACAGCTTCCTTTTCATGTATCCAGTACTTACAAGAATAGCACGTTAATGCATTGTAAACAGTAAACGCCCACACATGTACAGCCTTTATGAAGGAAACAAACCACCAATACATGTGATAGGAATCGCTGAATGTTTTCTTCCAACATTTGTTTCTCCAAAATATCATCTTACAAAAAAAACGGTGGAATGTAAGACTTCTGTATTTCATGATTTTTGATCACCCATATTATGATATTATGACCCGTACTAGTCCTATTATGGATATTAGTTCAAACGATGAAGACCTACTAAAGCACATGAGGGACATGAATAAGTAAAGCACATATGATGTTACACATTTGTTTTCTTTTAAATTCCAATGTAATGTAGATGTATATGTAACTAGAGTTCGATGATCTCATACCTCCATGACATGTGTATTGCTTTCATAAATCTTACGCATGGTGATGACCACCTGTAATTGGCTTACATTTTTCACCGCATATATTCAAATTATATGAGGCCATTTGCATATATTGTATCAATTGATCATACTCTCCACCAAATGACAGGGTTATCTTAAGAAATAAGGCTATTCTAGCGTTTCCTCATAAATTATGCAAATGAGGTCCTGATTGACATAAATTATGTTTAGTGATGTTCACCTTCACTGAACTTCCAATTATGGCAAGTATTAAATTCCCAGCAGTTACCACCATAAAATTGTACCAATTTGCCATTTATTATGCAAATTAGGTCTTCCTTTACATAATCGATATCTGCCAATGATCTTGTCGTTCTCACTAACATATGTCTATAGAGTTTTATAGCCCTAATATGAAATACAGCTGATTTATAGAATTTCCTCATTAATTATGCAAATTAGATCCTGATTTCCATAATGATATTTTGATTATGTCAAGCATCACTTAAGCTACCTACATACCAAAAATCATGATGATCCATCAAACGGTTGTTCAGTCATCCTCTCTCGAAGATTTTCAAAGAAACCACCCTGCAGTTCCAGAACAAGCCGCTAGGGAGACCAAACTCATGTGACTTCTTCCCGAGGACAAGAGCTACCTTCCATCCAAATATCATGACCCTAGCATGTCCAGATCGCGAGATATCAAAACCGGAAGTTGCGCTGCAGTACCAAGGGAAGCCACTAGGGGGCCCAAAATCTAATCATTTCCAGTTTTCGTCACACCCTACCAACACACCAAGTATGAAACCAATCCATCCAGGCGTTCTTGAGTTATCTTGTTGACCAACAGACGGACAGACGGACGGACAGACGGACGGACAGATAAACGCAACTGAAAATATAACCTCCATGACACATTTCATGGAGGTAATTATATGTTGATGTATTGTTATGTATTGTAAAGCCAAGCCAAGAGAGAGAGAGAGATGTACTGTCTCCTGGAAGAATAGCTGCCACCCTTGGGTGAGCAGATAAATCAGAGTTTTTCCTCAATAAAAAACGTCAAAGCAGGACATGTTTAAACACTTGATATCATGCAAGAACGAATGTACAGTAGACAAACTATGTAATTATGTTTCCAAATGTTTCAAAAAGAGAGAAGAAAGGGCAACTAACAGTAGATGATAGGTAGTATATAGTATTGTTGTATTGTATAGATTCGTAGCACTTTGTATTAGAATATAGCGTACCAGTATGAAATACTCATGTTTTTCATACTGCATACTCTCTTGTGCATTTAGCCCATCTGGGCAAGAACATGCAATAAAGATTCATATCATCATATCATATCAATAAACCTCAATGCTACATAACGTACGCCATAGAAAGCCATAAATGCATTGACTTTTGTGTCTCTAATTCTTTGCCATTAGGGACGCCGTGTCTAGTCTTGTAGGTGATATATAGGACATTGCTGTGATCGATAACATCATTGGCCTCTTCCAGGAACGGCAAAACTCCCCATGGCAAAAAAAGGACCTAGCAGGGAATCCATTCCTGTTTGAACTTACTCTCCGCCATAAGGCCACACCAATTTAATTTCTTGGTTAACGGATTCGCCCGCTTCATTTTTTTCTGATTTGCAAAAAAAACAAAAACAAAAAAAAAAACAATTCAGAATCAACTGCAAAATGCTCATATTTTGCCATGAACAGTTGAAAACAGTCATTTTCTTCCTAGCAGTGGCCATGGTATCATTAAAAGTTCAAAAATCATTGTTTAAATTTTGAACCAGCCTGGTGTGTTGACTTCGTGTCTCCTATCGTACCATTTTGGGCCAAAATAGGATGCCTAGGCCTGTATTTATTTTTATTTTTTTTCGCCCGCCCGCTCCATTTTTTCTACAAAAATCCGTTAACCAAGAAATTAAATTGGTGTGGCCTAAGTAAAAAACGGTAGCATCCACCAGTCTGTTCCTCTATCAACCATATGATTTGATTGGTGTCAGACATTCACTGTTGCACATGTAGTATTGTTTCGAAAATTCCCTTTGAGCCTAATTGTTCTTAGAACTTTTAATCTTGAACAAGAAAATTTTAACATTTTATTGTAACGATCACAACTGTAAATGTTCTGGTCATTTATCTACATACTGAGTTGAAACCAGACTATCCCAGTGTATATTGACCCTCATGGACCAAATATATCCAAAATTCTGACGGAAAATGGTTACTAGTTACTTAAAGGATCACCTTTACTTTCATCTGAAGTTAACTCTCAAACACTTACTATTTATACCTTTCTGAAACCAAACGATTTTATAACTGACTTATAACTTATAGTATTGTATTCATTTATAATATCATAATAAATTAACTCTGTTTTTTGTTACCTGGATGTTACCCATGTTACATTGTTTTGTCTTGTGTTAAAATTTTGATTCCATATCTAGTGGTGACGTGAATATAAGCTATATCGCTTGAGTGCGTCACCACTATGTATTGTTTTATTGCTTGCATGTTAAAATAAAAAAACCCCTTACAACAGATGAAGGAACCACAGAAATGCTTAGTGAAAATCTACAACATGTACATAACGATAACATTCCCTTTTGATAATACGGTATTTTTTTTGGAGCAGAGTAACTCGTAATATGTTATTCATTTTGTCTTGCGGTAAACCTTTAGGCTTTATTTTGCTCCCATTACAACGTATACAAGCGACTACACAAATTGGTCGGGCAAATATACCAGGTCAACTGCAACAAGCAATGTGTAAAACATATGTAGTAGTAGTAGACTGGTCTATTAGATATTAGCAAAAGATATATATGCTCCCTGGCAGCCGTAGTGGAGGCTGAATTGTGAGGCTATTTACAGAGGTATCAGTCTATAAAATGATTATATATTGGTTTTGAAAAACCGGGTTTCCAAGCCCTAAAAACTGCACTGAATGCCTTTAATATATAGGAATGGAATGTGAAATTTACGAAGTACAGAAGTGTCCAGACTGTGCATGATGTACAAAATAACTAATAAAGTATCTGATACCAGCCCAGAAAAGAACAAGAAACAGTCATGCCTTCAAATATCAGAGTTATCAACCAAGAATTGAGGTATTAAAAAAACTCGTATTTCTCCAGAACTATCGTAGACTGGAACTGGTTGCCACCAAGCACAGTAGGGGCATCATCACTAGAAAGTTTTACACAACTCCTGCAATTAAATGTGCAAAGATTGAGTGTAACAAGTCGTTCGGTGTGATATAGCTATCTGCCGCCGCGCCGCGTGCCTGCGAAGCTGGTGTGTTACGCCGAAGGGCGATTATATCGGTTATACAGATACAGAAGCTGGTGTGTTACGCCGAAGGGCTGTTATACCGGCTATATTGATACAGATACAGATACAGAAGTGAGAGTCACCAACTTGTTATTCCATTCGACCTGCTGCGCCCTGGGTAGACGTTCGTAGCATGACGTCACACGCCGTGAGAACCACGGACTCAAGACTTCATAGATGCCCAGACTTCCCAGGAAGGCGGCCAGGCAGGTGTAGGTGTACACCGGGTCCGTGGTGCTGGGGAACAGGCGGGGGTACATGGCGCTACCTTCCGAAGAAGGACACAGAAGCACACGGTGGCGGCGGCTACTACAACCTACAGTACTATTGTCTGTGTGAAAAACCCGGAAGACAACCCAACCTGACAGGTATGTGTCTCGGGACCGCACCACTTAAAAAGAGGGGGTGGGATGGGCTCCAAATTTTATTGACCCCTCTAAATCATTGTTTCAATTCACCTTGACACTTTCTAGATATATACATAGATACGTATTAGCACTATGCTAGTTATCTATAGACTAAAGCATACACATCGTACGGGTAAATGCTCTTTTCATAGTTTGTCCATTTACCTGGTCCCCTCTTGTCGTCATTTTGGTGTACTCCTTAAAAAAGCATACTTTCACGCCCAGTCCGGTTTAGCGACACTTGTAGGTGTCCTAAACGGGGAAACGCCTGGGGCGATGGGCGGCCATGTTGTTCATTAGACCGTGCGGTGTGTTTGCGATATTAGAGTAACGCCCAGCCTGCAGGGCCATGGACAATTCTCCAGTCACGCACGTCTGTACATGCAATAATGTAAACAACTTCATCCCAAGGACAGCGCTAAATTATTCACACTACATACCCTATCCTACAGTATGGGATCCATATACAACGAAAGACAAAGATAAACTGGAAAGAGTACAGAATCAAGCTGCAAGATTCTGCACGAACAACTACCAAAGGGGTGCTAGTGTAACAGAAATGAAAAGAAACCTACAGTGGGGGTCACTGGAAGACAGACGTAGAATGAGCATGATGTACAAAATGACTAATAAACTGGTGGACGTACCAACCACTAAGTATCTGATACCAGCCCAGAAAAGAACAAGAAACAGTCATGCCTTCAAATATCAGACTTATCAACCAAGAATTGAGGTATTCAAAAACTCGTATTTCCCCAGAAATATCGTAGACTGGAACTCGTTGCCACCAAGCACAGTTGGGGCATCATCACTAGAAAGCTTTAAACAACTCCTGCAATCAAATGTGCAAAGACCGAGTGTAACAAGTCGTTCGATGTGATGTAGCTAGCTGCCGCCGCGCCGCGTGCCTGCAAAGCTGGTGTGTTACGCTGAAGGGTGGTTATACTGGCTATACCGATACAGATACACAGCACAGTTATATATACCTGGGATGCAGTGTGCACAACTTTTTTTCAATAAGTAACTTATCAAGTGAGCCACCGAGAAAGACTGAGCGTTTACCGAAGGAAATCATGTTGTTTTTGCTCTGTCTCCTCTTCTTCTTCTCCAAACAAAAAAGGTCAATGACCTGAACCAAACGCTTGTCACCATGGTAACTAGTGTTGGGTTACATCATGTTGCAATTTTATAGCAGGAAGGATTTAAACTCCTGTCTACCATGTATATGGATGTGTTTGAGTAAGAATCAACAGAGCAAACCACACATGCGAAGGTAGCTCTCTTCTATATCTATGAAGCATATTTTTAAAAATCGAACACGTAGTTTTTCATTTCAGGTCTTTCAATTTTCTATTGGGTAATGTATCTAATGTTATAGTTGGCAATTTGCCCATCAAAATTAATGATAGTCTTCACAATAAAACAGTTCTCTCACTTGAAAAATTGTACAGAACACTAGAAGTCCTTTTGATCAGAGGTTACCCCTGACTACAGAGAATGGTTTGATACTTAGTAATCTTCTACATGTAGTAGCATAGATTCTCAACCAGCTGTACCTGATTTTTTTTCTTCTTCTTGTGGGGTGACTTTCAGTAGCAACGCCAACGGTGTCACTCACTCACTCACTGGGTCGAGCTTCCCTCGGTGCCAATGATAGCTCTCCATCTCTTCCTATCCTTCATTACTACCATCAGGTTTTTCTTGTCGAGCTGGGTGTCGTCCATTAATTGATTTATGTAGTTTCTTGCTGGACGACCACGACTTCTTTTTCCATGTGAGGGCTCCCACAGTATTAACAGGTTTATGATCATAGTAAATGGTGTACTTGTGGATAATTCTAATTTACTACCAGGAAAATTCCTTACACAGTTGTCATTGATACATAACTGTGTAACACGCTCATCAATGAACAGAGTCTCGGAAACTCACCACGTCAATTCTACAACGTGTCTTGAAGAAGGTTCTTTTGAAGTTGTATTCTTGTCGTGTGCTGTAGCTGTTATTACCCGGCGGTACTTTACAGCGGCAGCAGCTTCGGGAAACTCCTCAAAAGAGATGAAAGAGAACTGGCGTGCGAACAGCACGTTCCGTGACGTTTGAACTCGTGAGGCCCCGGGCCTGGGCTGGACAGGACCGACTGTTGATGGCTGATCCATAAGGCCACAGCAAGTAATTTTTATGGATGGCATCAGCGCGCGCATTGATTTTCGCCTGATTTGAAAAAAAAACAAGAAATTTTGTTCCGTAAATAATTTCATCAGGTTGGTAAACGACAGAATAGCAAAGTTCTTTTTATCACAACCATTTATTTTTCAAGCCGACGTTTCGATGACTTTCTGTCATCTTCATCAGGGCAATGGTTTACTATGCTGACTGGTTTACTATGCACTGACACTAGATGTTACTTGGTGCATGGTAAACCAGTCAGAATTGCCCTGATGAAGATGACAGAAAGTCATCGAAACGTCGGCTTGAAAAATAAATGGTTGTGATAGAAAGAACTTTGCTATTAAGAACTTTTGCTGCCCTTTGACAGTGGTTAACATGCCGAAAATGGGCAAAGATGTTGCCATGCCGGAACGTGGATTGCAGATAGGAGGAGACAAGACAAGGCTCTGATTTATTATTTTGTCTTTTACTTGAATGCAGTGATGTATTCCATACCCTTTATACATGTGATGTTCCCACTGATTTGTACAATGATTGAAAAGTTTTATCTTTAAAAGTTGTTTCAGTGAGAAATGTATGTTGTAATGTATAATAATTATATAGTTGGCAGTAAATCTAACACAATATAGGTATCAGTTCTTGTTTAACAAGGTTCATGATGTCAAATTTGAAAATGTTGAAAATGTTGTGTTTTTGGCCTGTCTTTTTTTTTTCGCCCTATTGCATTAAATCTGGAGTGTGCGTAGGATGTCATCCATGAAATTTACGTGCTGTGGCCTAACGCAGTACTGACTCGTGTGTGCGTAGGGACAACGTGAGTGCAGTACGCGCCAGTGTGCCGGACATGTCATCGTGTATTCTGCGTGAATTCGGCAGCCGGAGCGGAACAGACTTTAATCATCTCAAGGCCCGTCCCGTGATGTCTTCACGTCATCCACACACCGTGCGTGCAGCCGGGCTCTTTCCGCTGACGCGACTTCCCAATCCTACGCATACGTCTGTGGTTAATGTTTCATGACAGATAAGACTGAAACTAGAAAGGTAACATTTGCAAATAAAATGCATAAGGCATATGGCCTGCTCTGTTAATTCCTATTTAAACACATTGAATTTCATACATATATGGCGACAGGAGTCTATAAATCCCTCCTGCTATAAAACTGCAACATGATGTAACACAACACCAGTTACCATGGTGACAGACGTCTGGTTCAGGTCATTGACCTTATCTTTATGTCATACACACCGTGCGTGCAGCCGGGCTCTTTCCGGTGACGCGACTTCCCAATCCTACACATACGTCTGTGGTTAATGTTTTATGACAGATAAGACTGAAACTAGTTACCATGGTAACAGACGTCTGGTTCAGGTCATTGACCTTATTTTTTTAAGAAGAAGAGGAAGAAACTGAGCAAAACCAATAACTAGCAAATGCATAATGTTTATCTTCGCATATGGTCTGCTCTGTTAATTGTAACTTAAACACATATGTATGGTCAGACAGGAGTCTAAATCCCTCCTGCTATGAAATTGCAACATGATGTAACCCAATACTAGTTACCACGGTAACAGACGTCTGGTTCAGGTCATTGACCTTATTTGTTTGGAGAAGAAGAGGAAGAAACTGAGCAAAACCAATATGTATTTGTAAACGTAAGTACCAAATGCATAATGTTTACCTTCGATCACATAAGGTCTGCTCTGTTAATTCTTACTGCAACACATTCATATACTAGTATATGGTGACAGGAGTCTAAATCACTCCTGCTATAAAACTGCAACATGATGTAACCCAACACCAGTTACCATGGTGACAGACGTCTGGTTCAGGTCATTGACCTTATTTTTTTTGAAGAAGAAAAAACTGAGCAAAAAAATGTGTTTTCCTTCGGTAAACATAAATATTATGATGGAATAATCATACTTTCCTTTGCTACCTTCTGATTTAATAACTCAGTGAAGACAATATTTCAATAAGAAGCTGAAATTTTGGTTTGACTCATTGATTTAGAAAGGATTGTGAGTAGTCATATACGATCGCACCATCTTCTTGAGTCAAAAATTCTAACGTCGTCTTGCAATTTTCTACCAACCTCGCCAAAATCAGAAGACAATTATAAAGTCTTCAATCTCAGACTTATTTCTTTGCCCGGAAAAATACACTGCTCTGACGAGTATAGAATGCATAAAATTGGTAGGCCCCTACGGGTTATAAGGGGGCAATATATGCATTAAAGTCTTATGGATGACATCAGCGCGCGCATTGATTTTCGCCTGATTTTGGAAAAAAAAGGAAATTGTGTAGCCCCTTGACAGTGGGTAAAAAATGGGTAAATATGCATGATTTTGCCATGCGGGAACTTCGATGACGGATAAATAAGAAAAGAGGAGACAAGACAACGCTCTGATTTATTGTTTTGTCCTTTACTTTTCTTTGTTGCAGTGTTGTATTCCTTTATATGAGGTTTTGCCGCTGAATAGAAAAAATTATGTTTAACAAGGACTATGATTTCAAAAGTTGAAATTATAGAAATGTTGTTTTTTGTTTGGCCCGCCTTGTTTTTTTGTCGCCCTATTGCATTAGATCTAGAGTCTGCGGAGGATGTCACCCATAAAATGTACTTGCTGTCGCCTTAGGCCACACCAATTTAATTTCTTGGTTGGCGGATTCGCCCGCTTCATTTTTTTCTGATTTGCAAAAAAAATGCTCATATTTTGCCCTGAACAGTTAAAAACAGTCCTTTTCTTCCTAGTTGTTACAGTTATTCCATCTTTCAATGCAATGGTATCGTTAAAAGTTCAACATTCAGTTTAAATTTTGAACCAGCCTGGTGTGTTGACTTCATGGCTCCTATCGTACCATTTTGGGCCATAATAGGATGCTTAGGCCTGTTTTTATTTTAATTTTTTTTCGCCCGCCCGCTTCATTATTTTTCTAGAAAAATCCGTTAAACAAAAAATTAAATTGGTGTGACCTTACTTGAACCGCTCTGGCTGCATCTCAGATCCTATGATAAATGACGCTCATCCATGGTTCACGATGAAACATTACAGAAAGATAATTGCATGACGAATATCCGTTTCAACCCAAGAAGCATGGATTGTTGTTAACACCCCACTGCCCAATGCGAACTCACACATATGTTCCTTGTAGTAGTTGTATGTTCACTATTGCTTTACTTTACTTTCGTTGACTCTGTAAATAAAATTATTAGCCCTCGGGCATAATTTTGGAAATAGCACTAATACATGTAATAAACTGAAATTCTTCCATAAGGCCACACCGACCTAATGTTATGGATGACATCCGCGCGCGCATTGATTTTCGCCTGTTCTCAAAA
>NW_017804575.1:2119611-2158274 GCF_001625305.1 Branchiostoma belcheri
CGTCCTCTTAGGCTCTGGCCTGGCTCTAGGCCTGGGTAGTCCATGGTAGTTAGTAACAATACGGAGCCGGGCACCCAGGCTACCGAAGCTCCACGACTCAAGAACTCAGTAAAATACGCACAGTGCCGATTCATAAAATCCACAAAAAGCCAGTATTTGCCGCAATTGCAACTTCACAATACCAGCTTTGTATTCCTGATTCTGTGGTTTAGTAGCATTTTTATTTTTGACCGGATCTTTTTTTTGTTCGCCCGCGAGCACTACTTTGGGGGTCTTCTGAAGCTAAGGCCATGTTGATTTTGATTACATGGATGGCATCCACGCACGCATGAATTTTCGGCTGTTTAAAAAAAAGTTTTCAACCATACTGTACATCGTACAAAACAGTTACTGTAGCAAAATGAGCAAATATATACCGTAAGTTGCAAAAAAATATTGCAAAATGATACCAATGTCGTAGAATGCCAAAATTAAACCAAAAAGACTGAAATGTAAAGAAGTAGATAATTTGCCATACCACACTCTGCGTCATTTGTTCAACCTTCATAGCCACGCACATTTCATAATGAAAGCAACTTTTAATTTTTTTTTTTATTCGCACGCTCGCATCAGTGTTGGGGTTCCCAGAGGATGTCATCCATATAATGAAATCAGCATGGCCTAACCAACATCTAGCGCCCCGCAGTCATCCCCGTATAGTTCCCGCTTACAACTTTTATTCAGCCCGTCAAAGTCGAGGCATGATTAATATTGTTCCGACTTCTTGACATTTCTATTAGACCACGCTTGGCTTTTGCCGGTATATAGGCTTTAGGTCACAGCAAGTAAATTTTATGGATGACATTCTCCGCAGACTCCAAATCTAATGCGAGCGGGCGAAAAAAAAACAAGGCGGGCCAAAAAAAAGGTCAATTTTTGACATTATAAATCTTGTTAAACAAGAAATGATACCTATATTGTGCTAAGTTTACTGCCAACTATTACAGCATCCATTTGTCACTGAAAAAAAAACTTTGAAAAATGAATTTGAAAGTTTTCAATCATTGTACAAATGGTTTTGATTCAGTGGTAACATCACATATATACAGCCACCAACCATCACATACAATATGAATACTGTTTAAAAGGAACGAACCACATCACTGCATGAATTGAAAGTAAAAGACAAAACATTAAATCAGAGCCTTGTCTTGTCTCCTCTCTTCATAGTTATCTACCATCCACCTTCCGGCATGGCAGCAGACATCTTTGCCCATTTTCAGCATGTTGACCACTGTCAGAGTGCAACAATTAATTTTTTTCTTCTAAAATGAGGCGAAAATTAATGCGCGCGCTGATGCCATCCAAAAAAATACTTGCTGTGGCCTTATGAGTTTAGTCCAATATAGTGATTTTTATTGCAAATTCATGCCCGAGGGCTAATTGCATGAACAGAAGAAATATTTGGTTTAAAAACAGATAATTAGTACACATAGAACTACTAGCTACTAAGAAACTACTAGTAAAAACTACTGGGTTTGACTTCTTTTTTGAAGACGGAGGAAGACAAAGGATCCCACTTTTTCTGTAATTTGTGTTTTTTTTATGTAAGAGTAGAGTAGTTTTTGTTTGTGTGAAACCTTGGGTAGAATTTGGAGGCTACGTCAAAGAGTTCATTTCGTTCATTGCTATAGAGGGTACAATTTGAGATAAAATGCGTTTCGTCTTCCATCGTATTCAGCGTACAATGTTTGCAAATCGTTCATACGCTTGGAGCTTGGTAATACTGTAGACGTGAGAGTAGATGCTAGCTAGATATGTAGTACTGAAGAGTTTGCCATGCATTGTACCCGTTACAATTGTTGTGCAATAAAGATTGACTTGACTTACTTGACTTGTATCGGGCTATACCTCATGCTAGTATCGGGTTATACCTCATGGCAGTCACGGTAGCTATATCTGAGAGTGAAGATTCAGATTCGCATGCAGATGCTGTATATAATCTGGTGGCTCTGACTCCTGATTCCACTCAGATGCGTTAAGTGCTGTGGATAAAAAAAGAAGACAACTTGCGTCAATGGAGGCAATGGTCTGATTCAGACTGCCGAGTACTGTCTGCCACGGGTCAAACAAAAATAAAACCGCAGTCGGATCACGTGTGTGTGTGATAAAGAATCTGGCTTGTGGTGGGCAGTTAGCTAGATAGTAATGATATGGTGCAAAATGAATGGTAGACAAAGGCAATGCCATAACATGCCGGACCAACTTGCAGTTGTGGGGTCGTATTGTGTAGCGGCAGCGTGGTCGACACAGAACCAAGAGTCCCGATTTTTTTGTTTTTTGTTTTATTCCAACATGTAATCACCAGACGTGGTGACGGCACACTCAAGTTTTATCAACTTATATTAATGCCGCCACCAACACAGGGGACAAATACATGACAGGACAATACTCATTTACACCTGAGCTAAGTGAGGAAAGCCGTTTAAAGTGTCTTTTCCAAGGGCACAAGATCGGTGTCATGTCAGGACTCGAACCCGGGACCTCTAGGTTCCTAGTCGCGCACTCTGCCGCTACGCCACACGACCCCACAGTCCCGGGTTTGAGTCCTGACATGCCACCGATCATGTGCTCTTGGGAAAGGCACTTAGCACGACTTTTCTTACTTAACTCAAGTGAAAATGAGTATTGTATTGTCATGTATGCTTCCTCTGGGTTTGTGGTTACATACAAATTGACATAACTTGAGTGTACTGTCACCATGTCTGGTTATGAAATATATAAAAAAATTGCAGTCATCAGAAGACCTAATTTTAACTCGATATGGTGCCGCTGGAGAAGACGGATGCCCAAAGTGTGTGGGTCTCAGATTCGCAACCTGTTATCCACCTTAAACAAATCTACGCGAATGCCACCGTTTCAACTGTAACACTCACTCAGGGGTAGGGACTGACACGGTCATCATACTCGGTCAAAAAATCTATATCTGTATCTGTACATGAAGCTGTATCTGTACATGGATAGGTATCTGTACATGAATCTGTATCTGAATGGGAATAAAGATCACGACTTGGCATGAAATCAGCACTGTAAATATATTGTACCAGTCTGTCTTTTGTAGCTTTGTCTGACATGAAATCTTAACTTGCATTGTTTGTAAATATATCTATAGCCACCTATATATATTATTCAATGGCGTCTATTTTAAAACGACAATATTTTAGCCACTGCAACTGTTTTTATATAATTGAGATTTTTAGTACATGTAAATTCGGTTTTGATTCAGTGTCATTCACACTGCGAAAGCGAATAAAGTCATCTTGTATCTTGTATTTTTACTACGACAGCTTCGTCAGAAAATGCACTGCAGTTGCTACCTACAGATGTACCTTTCCACTTCTTCTCACATTAACATGCATTGTGTGTCTAATTCTCACACGGTTGCAATTTCAGTCTGTATGTCACAGCATTATTGTCTAGCTGCCTTGGTGCACGAACGTCAAACCATTGAGTCGTAATTTCTATCCCAAAATCCAATAACAACACCAATTTAGCATCCATTTAGTTTTTTCTTTTATTACGTCAGGAACAACTCATGTATTTTAATACAGAGTAGTTATGAAATTCAGTCTTTCTTGTTTTCCATTTCATCTTGCCTGGGTAATTTTTTAAAATCTTTTTTATTCAAACATGATTATTATTCACAATGTAACAATAAAAGAGATACAGAGTTAACATACAATCGTACATAATAATACATAACAAACAAAGACGTTTTTAACAGGAGTTATCTGGAAAAATATCAAGTAAAGTGTTGCCATTGTTCGTTATGTTCTATTTCTATGGTTTTGTTTAGTCTGTTTCTGAAAATAGTGACGTTTGGATTGAAATTTTTGATGAAACATGTGTAAATACAATATTTAGCGATAAGAATACGGTGTGCAAGTGCACTAACATGGTGAGGGTTGTCAATTATACCGTAAATAATCATCTTCACTTCTACTATTAGGTCTTGTTTGGTACATCGTTTCCACCATTGCCTGGGTAATACAGCATCACCCCTTTTCTGAATTTCCGCAATGGAATATCCCTAATCAGGAAACCATCCGTAGGCTGGATCGCAGAAGTACAGAGGACTCACTTTACCGTCACCATCTGGCAGTGGGTGACCTGGAGTGAAATCAGAAGATATTACACTACTGGAAAAAGGTACGTTATTGAGATAAAATCTGTGTCCATAATATCACCAGGGTCCATAATATCGCCACCTTGAGACACAGTGTGCTTAAAGATATTTTTACTGCAGCATACTTTTGGTATGCACTCCTTCACACATCAAATGTACATACCTAGGGTATGTTGCAGTAAAAATACCTTCCAGCACACTGTTTCTCAAGGTGGCGATATTATGGACCCTAGTAATATTATGGACACAGATGTTACATGTTCACAATATGTCATGAAAGTATAGTGGAAGCGTTGATTTAGGTTATATAGGAAATGTGTGCGTATTATTAAGGACTATACATACAAACGGGGGTTGTTAAATGTGCATATATGTACAGCATATTGTGAGCTCTGGTGCACGTATAACCGACCCATGGAGTTCTGTCCAATTTTTCACTCAGTCTCCTCTAGTTCCTGAGGACCACCTTGTGTGCCATTTAGTATCATTTGTCTTATATCGTAGGCAGACAGTTGAAATCAAGGTACAAAGTGCACGGTATGTTCGTAGTTATTGATTTAGATTTCATTAAGGTTTTTGACAAAGGCGAATGCAAGATATTCTTTGGCAACGATCATAATTGATTGCAAATGTGCAGATAGCAATAATCATCCATGTGATGCTGTGGTGTTAAGTCATTTATCGTTGGCAGCCAGTTGAACTGAATGTACAAAGTGCAGGACATGTTCTTAGTTATTGATTGAAATTTCATTAAGGTTTTTGACAAAAGCGAATGGAAGATATTCTTTGGCAACGATCATAATTGATTGCAAATGTGCAGATAGCAATAATCATCCATGTGATGCTTTGGTTTTAAGTCATTTATATCCCCACAACTCTCTTGAAAAAATTGCCTTCTATATGTGATAGAAATGTCCCAACGGATGTTTTCCAATCATACCATACCAACGCCCTTCCCCAAGTGTCATTTGCAAGACTTCCTGAGGTGAATAGTTTGCCAACATTACACGATGACCCTAGACTTTGCACAACTACGAAAATCGTTACAAAATTCTGTAACCAGTCAACGTCTTGTATTATTTTTCTTTTATTGATATGATATGAATCTTTATTGCATGTTCTTGCCCAGATGGGCTAAATTGACAAGAGGATGTCCAGTATGTAAAACATGAGTATTTCATACTGGTACGCTATATTCTAATGCAAAGTGCTAGGTATCTATACATTACAATAATACTATAAACAACCTATCATCTACTGTTAGTTGCCCTTCCTTCTCTCTTTATAAAAACATTTGGAAACATAATTACATTAATTAATTTATTACTCGTTTATCTGAATTACAAAACACAAACCTGATAGCGAATTATTTCCTGAGTAGACGGAAGACCAGGGGAATGTGATAATTATCTTGAAATGACTGCATATTTATTAAGAAAATTGGCGTGTTATAGACTTAGGGTCCCGTGAGTCACAGTGGAGGTCCCATCCATTGAATGTTATTACCATTGACTATATATTTGTTGTATGGAGTCGAGTGTATGTATATAATATGTTCCAGGTGGCTATGTCATGGTCGGTAAATAATTGATGAGCCCCGCTTATGTTTCATCATCGGTCCGGAAATATCACTCAATCGGGGGAACCGTAGAGCGGCCCATCGATGAATTTGTCAGCATGTCTGGGGAAAATAACTTGTTTTATCATGTTTACCGAAGGAAAACATGTTGTTTTTGCTCAGTTTCCTCCTCTGCAAACACAAGAGGTCAATGACCTGGGCCAAACAGTCTATCACCATGGTAACTAGAGTTGGGTTACATCATGTTGCAATTTTATAGCAGGAGTGATTTAGACTTCCATCACCTTATATATATATATATATATATATATATATATATATATATATATATATATACATGTGTTCGAGTAAGAATTAGCAGAGCAGATAATGCGAAGTTACAAATATGCATTTGCTTTGCAATGGTAACTTTCTAGTATTCATATTGCAATACCGTACACCTTAATCTCTCGCCGTTGTACATAGAACATTTTTTTCGGGCCACAAGGCGTTATACATTTAAATTATGTTTTCATATATCAGACTTTTCTTGATCCTTTGGAATGCTTGAGTAAGAATGGTCTTATGCTACGTCAATAATTTTTTGTATTATCTGAAGCGTATAATCCTAGTAATATTCTGAAACATAGACTAGTGTTAATTAAAGATCAAGATAAAAGATGTATGACGAATATAACAAATAACGAAATGACGCCCTTGGCCTTGTCATATGAGTGGGGCGCAGAGATTATATCAGGAAATTATCTGTCACGTAGACATGAATAATTAAAGGTAATATTATATGCTTGTCCTACAAGGCATGTGTACAACTTTATTTATGTTTTGGGAAATCAAGCTCACATGTTGAGACATATGCTTCGGGCTCGGATCCAATATTTGAAATGTAATTCGTTTTCCCCCTACGGTCTAGTACTTCGTGTGTTCAGTGACATAGCGAGGCCAAAGTGAAAAAATTCCCTGGAAGCATCTTTGAAAGCACATTACAGAAGAATTAAGCATTGCTGACCATTGAAACGCCATACACTGTTAGAACATGCGAAGTACAGTCAGTGAAAATTTCTGTGTCATACCTTGTCGGGAAGTTGAATTTTATTGCTTGTGAAAATGGGAAAAAATTACAAAAATCGGCTTACACGGGACATCGACAGTGTTCATGTTAGGTCTGGTACGACGTTGTGTTTCGTATGGCGATGTGTCTTGGAACGCGTGACTAGGCCACAGGAAGTTAATTTTATGGATGACATCCTCCACAGACTCTAAATCTAGTGCGATGGGGTGAAAAAACAAGCAAGGCAGGCAAAGAAAAAACAAGATTCCTACATTTTCAAATGTACCTTGTTAAACAAGCCAATGCAACTATTACAACATTCATTTCTCACTGAAACAACTTTCAAAAATAAAAGTTTTTAATCATCGTATATCAATATTTCACTTTTCCGGCGACTCAGCGCAGAGTGAGAATAAGTTGCGCCAGGAATTTTTAGGAGGCTTTTAAAAAGAATGTAAACAAACAACATGGCCGCGATCCGCGCTATCGCCGAGGAGTTGGCAGTTTTCCAACACGTTTTTGCAGCGCAATGACGTTGATGTTTTACTCCCCAAATCTTATTATGAGCCCATGTTTACTTTTAGCGCAAGAAAATGTGTAAAAAAGCAATGTTTGAAATTGTGAAAATCTTACATAATGTCGCTTTAACATTGGAGAGGGAATCATTCTGCATTTCTTATGTTTACCGAAGGAAAACATATTGTTTTTGCTCTATTTCCTCTTCTTCTCCAAACCAATAAGGTCAATGAACTGAACCAGACATCTGTCACCATGGTAACTGGTGTTGGGTTACATAATTTTGCAATTTTATAGCAATAGGGATTTAGGTACCGTCTGACCATATATATCAATTTGTTTGAGTAAGAATTAACAGAGCAGACCATATGCGAAGGTAAACATTATGTATTTGCTTTGCAAATGTTACCTTTCTAGTAAAAATAATGGCTTTTAGGTCTGCATGACGTTTTTCCTCTTCCTCTTACCGACCAGACGATGCATGCTGCAGACGGATGACGCAGACCTGTAGAGCAGGACCAGACGGAACCAATCTCTACATTCAGTTGGCGCCTTTCTTCTGACGGTGCGAACTGTTGCACGCAACTTGCAGGCTACAGCCCGTAGGTTCAAAGCAGCCAGCACCATGCGTCATGTTGTGTTCTGTTTGGTCATCATTCACACTGCGATGTTACCAGTACCTTCTACTGCAACAACGACATCGCAGGACCCTCCCGAAACATGCGGCCCATCTGATATAGGGGATGTAGAGTTAGTCACAGATGAACTGAACCGACGTACAGTCTACATTGGTGGGTTGTTTGCCCTAAGCGGGTCTCCATACGCTTCGGAAGGCTACTCTAAACTGACTGCAGCCCGCCTTGCCATCAAACACGTCAACGAAGCACAGTTGATTCCTGGCATACAGCTCAAGATGTTCTGCAACAATACTCAGGTAAGATCTTACAATTGCAAGTTGTTTTTTTTTCTTGAAAAGAAAAGATCTTAGATAAACATACATTGAAACATACCATCTGTATTGGAGAGACTACCTGAGGTAGTGTACGAGATGACTCGAATTGACGTTATGATTAAAAAAAAATGACAAAGAGTTTGGTACCCATTGCCTTCCATTGTAGTTTCCGTACTGTGCCAGTGTAGTTTCAGAGACATGTGTTATCACCGTCCAAAAACACAATAATTGAATCTTTATTTGCATGTTCATGCCCATGGGGCTAAATGCATACATCAGAATGTGATGTTACATGTACATCGTACTGAGTAACATGATACATAGGATACAAGGATAACAGAATAACAGAATGACGCACAGTCTTAACAACTACTAGAGAATAAACTAATATAGGCCTTGAGGATTTCTTCTCTCTTTTTGAAGCAATTGGAGATAAATTCACAAAGTTTTTCTATTGTATAGTCATTACTGGTAGACATGAGATGACTGAATACCTCTTTCTTTGTTCTACCTTTATACAGTTTGTCTAAGTGGATTACTCTAAATAGTTTGTCACGTTCAATATCATACAATCTACAATCAAGTACAAAATGTATTTCATCTTCTACGCTACCAGAGTTACAAACCTTACAGAGCACAAACACTCTGGAATCGTGGATAAGAGAAGACGTTTCACCAAATTCAGAGGTTATTGTTTTGATGTTACTTCACGTGGAGTCACCTAGGCTAAGCAATCAGCTCTTTTCATATGTCAGGATTCATTACAAAGCTCATTAAAACTACGACGGTTCGTTGGATCTACAACGTAATGACGTAGATAGATCAACGACGTTTGTAGCAAAGACGTGATCAGATATGGATTGTAGTCATATCTAAGTGCTCTTGATTGTAATTGGTATAACAGCCATAAAGGGTTTGGTCTCAAATTGTTCGTTTTATAACAACGTTCGAAATGAGCTGTATATTTAAACTTCTACAATTTATCCCAATTTCTCTAAACTTACTCACAAAGAAAAAAAATATTCTTCTGTTAACTTCCCAAAACCCACAAATTTTGGAAAAGGTGGGGCATTACGTCTTCCACGGTTTACAAAAGAGAAGTCAAACCCTTCAGACATAGGTTTAGACATAACTATTGATTTATTCAACTATTTTTTTCATTATGTAGATTTTAGTTATTGTACAATCTGTTTCAATATTGTTGCATGTTTATGAGTTGCAATTAGCCTCCGGGCACGAATTGCAATAAACTTCTCAATTAGGTAATATTATCCCGGCGACAACACAGTGTGACTGTGATTCTCATGGTAAACGAAGGGCCAACGAGGCTTTAGCAGTTTTATTTGCAGATCCATGGTGAATAAAGATCTAGTTTATTTATCTTTTGACAGTATTTTGTATTTAAAGAAAAAACCACAGCAAGTAATTTTTATGGATGACATCAGCGCGCGAATTGAGTTTCGCCTGATGTTTGGGAAAAAAATTTGCAGATAAATATGAAGAGAGGAAACAAGACAAGGCTATAGTTTATTGTTTTGTCTTTAACTTTGATGCAGTGATGCATTTCATTCCTTTTATACGTGATGTGCCCACTGAATCAGAACCATTTGTACAACTAAAAACTTTTTTCAGTGACAATGGATGTTATAATAGTTGGCAGTTAACAATATAGGTATCATTTCTTGTTTAACAAACTTTATGATGCCAAAACTTGGATATGTAGAAATCTTGTTTATTTTTGGCCCGCCTTGTTTTTTTCGCCCCATCGCATTAGAGTTGGAGTCTGTGGAGGATGGCATCCATGCATAAAATATACTTGCTGTGGCCTAAGGATCGTCGATGTTAACTAGTTTGCTTTACAGTCATCCTCTTATTTTGTTCATGTCAGTTCAATACCCAGGACTCGTGATATTACATCTGTCAAAAAGTTCTACTCAACATTACAAAACGCCCAAATGACCCTCTTTTTCTTTGCTTTCTATATTGAGAATGGACGTGTGATAATATGATATAGAACTTGTACAATTCATATAGATTCATAATGTGGCGGTACACGTTTCTATCTTGATATCAAAATCTAATCATCGTTGAGTGAGCTGAGACAGAATTATGGTTATGTTCTGGCAATCAATATTTTTCTATTTCGGACATTGAAATGTATCATGGTAAAACAAGCTAGTCGAAGTACACTCATATTTCTGTCATTGATACGACTATCTCGTGCACAGCGTTCTATTATTAGAGTGAGTGCGACAGATTACTGCACGGTGATGGTTAGTGCTGTGTACCGGTTCGCTGGAACTAGTTCAGGACTTGTAAAAATGTTTAGGTTCAAGTAAAAAAAAATCCTGAACGCCTGGAACTAGACTTTAAAAATTATGTCACATTCCCCTTTTGTTCTAAAC
This sequence comes from Branchiostoma belcheri, assembly GCF_001625305.1. Lineage (NCBI taxonomy): Eukaryota > Metazoa > Chordata > Leptocardii > Amphioxiformes > Branchiostomatidae > Branchiostoma > Branchiostoma belcheri. Next base: position 2,130,277 of record NW_017804575.1, read on the forward strand.
CCCTTGAAATCTTTAATAGTCATAATTTTGCATTGCAAAATGGATAAAACATTTGGCATCGTCAAGTGTCGGACTCCGTAAATTATGTTGCCACAGTTTTGCCCAGACGTGCTCACAAACAACAATTATCTTGCTTCTAAACTATGGTAGTGCAGTACTCGCTACAATATTTTGCGGTAAAGATGACCCATTTTCCATTGGGAAATGTTCACTGAGAACTCCCCTCCATATTTTGTGTATGACCTGGGTTTAGGTCAGGACTTACAAGTCCAGACCTAAACCTAAAGGTGACCTAATCCTAAACCTCTGGAGTTGAATCCGGACCTGGACCTGAACATGGGTTTAGGTACTCAGCACTGGTGATGGTTCAACGGTAGGTAGATCCTAACACACCAAGACGTCATGATAGATAGCCCGTACTAAACCACCGGGTAGGGTGAGTGCCAGAAGACCTCTAATATCAGAACCACATCGTGAGGATATGAACCTGGGGCCAAAAGAAAAGTAACCCATTTTTCTTCCCTCACCACAGGTTTTATCACCTTTCCAACTGCCTGATGAATGCAATCCATCTTGTTTTCTCTGCTATTCTATAATCTTATGTATGATTATGGTTCTGCAACTTCGTGCCCTCTCCAACTGATATAACGAAAGAGCTTCATTGCACGACAATTGCACATGGTACAATGCATGGCAAAGTACAAAAAGGAATTGAATAAGACCTGATATACAATAAAACCTACAAAATCGTAATTACTCAAACAACAAGGGCTAGCACAACTTGATATATGGTTACAATCAAGTGGGGGCTAATCACGAGTTTCGTTTTTTTTCTAATGACAAAGCAGTCTTATATATTTACTTATTTTTGCATGGTGGGAATCACTGCATGTAAAGATATATTCAAATCTGTCTCTAGCATCGAGACATCTGTTGTACTTGCAACAAGACTCTTGAAATCTGTTGTACTTTATATGTGTGAATAAGGTCCTATCTATGGCCGTCATCATTTGCATAAATTACGTCGGCTGATGACCTTCTCTATCCAAATAACCTAATTTGACCAAAGTATGAAAGTTTGAATAGACACACAGTATTCTTGTGTTAAAACATCTATCACTATCAGGGCTTATCAGGCCTGGCCAGTGGAAGGGCTGCTAGAATTGTGATGTGGTCAAACTAGTTGTATTCCCTCCGTAAATAGTTTCATCAGGTTGGTAAACGAATGAATAGCAAAGTTCTTTGATCACAACCATTTATTTTTCACGGGCCGACGTTTCGATGACCTTCTGTCATCTTCATCAGGGCAATTCTGACTGGTTTACTGTGCACTGATGACGCTAGATATTACTTGGTGCATAGTGCACTAAAGGTGTTAGTTATGTTTACCGAAGGAAAACATATTGTTTTTACTCAGTTTCTTCCTCCTCTTCTATTCCAAACACTAACCTCTGACCTGGCCAATGGCATGATTTGTTGACGTCTGTCACCATGGTGACTGGTGTTGGGTTACATAATGTTGCAATTTCATGGTCTGCTCTACTCCTGTCACTATATACTAGTAGTACATGTATGTAAATGTGTTTGAGTAAAAATTAACAGAGCAGACCATGTCCGAAGGTAAACATTATGCATTTGCTTTGCAAATGTTACTTCTCTAGTTGTATTTCCGTCTTTTGACCTTGTGAGAAACGGCCTAAGTTGCAGTGGCTACTGTATCAGTGGTGCATGGATAATCCTGAATGACAGGGCGCCAGAAACTGGGTCCAGCTAATCTCTCTCCCGAAACTGAGGGATTACCAGGGAAAACTTGTACATCCACCTACAAAAGATACGGTTTTAGTTCGCAATCCTAACATCAATCAAACGGCAATGCCGTAGCAGCAACGCTCTAAATAAGTCTAATGTAATGCACGTAGCCAACTACATGCTCTAGTCCGTAGGCATCGCGTTCCTAACAATTTCGTTTGGAACACACCAAGTAATTTTTATGGATGGCGTCTTCTTGAGAACCTAAATGTAATGCGAGAGTGCGAAAAAAATGATGAACAAATATATACATAATAAAACTAGTTATCATTAGATAAATTCAACTTCTCCTCGCTTTTCAGTTATAGTAGAGATATAAAGAAACAGATATGTTTTTCGGTGGAAGATTTGTCTAGTTGCATTAGGAATATGAACTTTTCTACAGTGCTCAAGTGTATGAAGTACGGAAGTAGGTTTTGTACAAACCTATACAGTTTATTTCTCTCCTTACTATACAATCTACGTTCTATAACAATGTGATATGAAAAAAATTTAAAAAATCTAAAAAAAAAAATATTAGCTTCAGCTAGAGTTTCCACCTCTGTGTATTGTACCATGAACTTTGTTGTTTCAATAAATAAAAAAAAACGATGTGACATTCGTCCTCTATTCTATTTAACATTTACATAATCTTTGTTCCAGATTGCAGATGCTATAATAGCTACTAGTGGAGTACAAAAGCTGTAATAACGTGCAAATTGCCTTTCCTTTTGATTTTACATAAGCGGTTCTTGTTTGTTTGGTTCGTATTCAGAAAGATAATTTAGAAAGACAAGAGGAGAAGCCTTCCTAATTACAACGCTAATTGTATCATTATATAGTAATGAATGTTTGCTATTGCATTAAAATTGCTAATCAAGATTACTCCTGTATGAGTATGCTCTTTAAGCAACTGTGAAATTAGTTTGATAAATGGTAGAAAAGAAATGATAATAAGAGAAGTAACATTTGCAAAGCAAATACATTTTATTAATGTTTACCTTCAGACATGGTCTGCCCTGTTAATTTTTACTCAAACACATTCACATACGTGTGGTACGAGTATATGGTGACAGGAGTTGAGCAGACCGTAAAATTACAACATTATGTAACCCAACACCAGTCACCATGGTGACAGACGTCAACAAATCATGTCATTGGGTAGGTCAGAGGTTAGTGTTTGGAACAGAAGAGGAGGAAGAAACTGAGTAAAACAATATGTTTTCCTTCGGTAAACATAATAAAAACAAGTATAAAACATAGCAAAAATGAATTCTTCTTTACGTTTTGAATCGTCAATTAGAAGACTATTTTAATATACTTACAACACTCTTTTGAGTCAACGGTTTCTAGTATGGTAGAATAATTTTTCGAAACTTCACACAGCTTTGATGTATGTACCATGAGATATCACTTAAGAGCTGAAGAGAATGAATCTTAAAGAACACTGTTGACCTTTTGAGCGATCTTCTGAATGTTAATAAGGACCTATCCACGTAATAACGTAATCTTTTCCGCATCGTGAGCAATCGGAGGCAGTATTTTATTTCCAGTCCATTAAAGAGCTTTTACAAGTGGCTGTGATGGTGATAACTGTCCGTTAATGGACTGGGTCGGCGGTACTCCGTCATAGGAAATAACTTGTTGGACAAACATCTGGCTATCACGAACACTCGTGTCTATATTTAAAGTTAATGGAAAATATGTCAAACATTTGGCATAACTTTATTTCAAACCTGATATAGGAAGGCCAAGGCCTTTAAGGAAAAAAGACTTGTTTGACAACATCTGAACATCATTAGATTATGAAAAATTTAAACTATTCTCCAACTCATAAATTTGACTCACCGGAATTTTCGACTGAATCACTCAGTCTTCCTCAAATGCTGGGGACACGTGATGGATCAAAGGTTGTCTGAAGTCGATATCGCCCCCCGTCCCGGTTGAGCGATGGTTGAAGTGCCGTGATATAAATGGCCTATTTTATGCATCTTAACATCATTAGGGTTAATGGAAAATATGTCAAACACATTTGGCGTAACTTTCCAACTTCACCTAAGAAGGTCTATGCATTTCTTGTAGTTTCGTTTCAGCAAATCATAGAGGCTGTGACACGTTATATTTGTGCCTTTTGTATCTTATGGAAGAACTTTAGTAGCTTTTACAAGTGGCTGTGATGGTGATAACTGCCCGTTAATGGACTGGGTCGGCGGTACTCCGTCATAGGAAATAACTTGTTGGACAAACATCTGGCTATCATGAACACTCGTGTCTATATTTAAAGTTAATGGAAAATGTGTCAAACATGTAACAGTTGGTATAACTTTATTTCTACCTGACATAGGAAGGCCCAGCTGCTTTTAACCCTATCTAGACCGAGGGGGTGGAGCTTAAAGTGCCCATGCCAACTTTGATGTCACATAGCGTCTGAACGGCTTGCGCTAGAACGACCAAAATTTTCCTAGAATATTGTTGGCAACAATTCTGTATCATTGGAATAAGATAATATTTTTGTGTTGCCATGGCAACGGGTTTCTGACAGGCATTTGTTTGCTAAATTTAGTAATTTTCGTTTCAACAATAGAATTTAATGAGTTTTATGTCAAGTTACACATTGTTTCTAATATTAATAACATCCCATATAATTTTATGTAAAGTTTATCATTAAAATGCATAATTTATGCTAATTTGCCCACCAAGCCCAAAAAAGCCCGGTCTAGATAGTGTTAAGGAAAAAAACTTGTTTGACACCATCTGAACAGAATTAGGGTTAATGGAAAATATGTCAAACACATTTGGCGTAACTTTCCAACCTGACCTAGGAAGGTTGATGCATTTCTTGTAGTTTTAAGGAAATAATGTGTTTGACAACATCTGGCTATTATCATATAGTGTCTTTATTTATAGTTAATGGAAAATATGTCAAACATTTGGCATAACTTTCCAACCTGACCTAGGAAGGTCGATGCATTTATTGTAGTTTTATTTCAGCAAATCATAGTGGTTGTGACACATCATATTTCTGCCTTTTGTATCTTATGGAAGAACTAGTAGCTTTTACAAGTGGCTGTGATGGTGATAACTGCCCGTTAATGGACTGGGTCGGCGGTACTCCGTCATAGGAAATAACTTGTTGGACAAACATCTGGCTATCATGAACACTCGTGTCTATATTTAAAGTTAATGGAAAATATGTCAAACATTTGGTATAACTTTATTTCAAAAAAGACTTTTATTTTAAACTGTTCTCCAAGTCATAAATTTGACTCACCAGGATTTTTGACTGAATCACTCAGTCTTCCTCAGCTATCCGACCCAAATGCTATGGACACGTGATTTTTCCCACGTGTGACGTCATCAAAGGGTCAAAGGTTGTCTGAAGTCGATATCGCCCCCGTCCCGGTTGAGCGATGGTTGAAGTGCCCTGATGTATATGGCCTCTTTTATGCCTCTTAACATCATTAGGGTTAACGAAAAATAGTAGTTACATTTCAGCAAATCATAGAGGTTGTGACACGTTATTTTTGTGCCTTTTGTATCTTATGGAAGAACTTTAGTAGCTTTTACAAGTGGCTGTGATGGTGATAACTGCCCGTTAATGGACTGGGTCGGCGATACTCCGTCATAGGAAATAACTTGTTGGACAAACATCTGGCTATCATGAACACTCGTGTCTATATTTAAAGTTAATGGAAAATATGTCAAACATGTAACAGTTGGTATAACTTTATTTCAAAACTGACATAGGAAGGCCAAGGCCTTTAAGGAAAAAAGACTTGTTTGACAACATCTGAACATCATTAGATGATGAAAAATTTAAACTGTTCTCCAACTCATAAATTTGACTCACCGGAATTTTCGACTGAATCACTCAGTCTTCCTCAAATGCTGGGGACACGTGATGGATCAAAAGGTTGTCTGAAGTCGATATCGCCCCCCCGTCCCGGTTGAGCGATGGTTGAAGTGCCGTGATGTATATGGCCTCTTTTATGCCTCTTAACATCATTAGGGTTAATGGAAAATATGTCAAACACATTTGGCGTAACTTTCCAACTTCACCTAAGAAGGTCTATGCATTTCTTGTAGTTTCGTTTCAGCAAATCATAGAGGCTGTGACACGTTATATTTGTGCCTTTTGTATCTTATGGAAGAACTTTAGTAGCTTTTACAAGTGGCTGTGATGGTGATAACTGCCCGTTAATGGACTGGGTCGGCGGTACTCCGTCATAGGAAATAACTTGTTGGACAAACATCTGGCTATCATGAACACTCGTGTCTATATTTAAAGTTAATGGAAAATGTGTCAAACATGTAACAGTTGGTATAACTTTATTTCTACCTGACATAGGAAGGCCCAGCTGCTTTTAACCCTATCTAGACCGAGGGGGTGGAGCTTAAAGTGCCCATGCCAACTTTGATGTCACATAGCGTCTGAACGGCTTGCGCTAGAACGACCAAAATTTTCCTAGAATATTGTTGGCAACAATTCTGTATCATTGGAATAAGATAATATTTTTTGTGTTGCCATGGCAACGGGTTTCTGACAGGCATTTGTTTGCTAAATTTAGTAATTTTCGTTTCAACAATAGAATTTAATGAGTTTTATGTCAAGTTACACATTGTTTCTAATATTAATAACATCCCATATAATTTTATGTAAATTTTATCATTAAAATGCATAATTTATGCTAATTTGCCCACCAAGCCCAAAAAAGCCCGGTCTAGATAGTGTTAAGGAAAAAAAACTTGTTTGACACCATCTGAACAGAATTAGGGTTAATGGAAAATATGTCAAACACATTTGGCGTAACTTTCCAACCTGACATAGGAAGGCCAATGCATTTCTTGTAGTTTTCGGCGGTACTCAGTCATAGGAAATAACTTGTGGGACAACATCTGGCTATCATTAACACTCGTGTCTATATTTAAAGTTAATGGAAAATATGTCAAACATTTGGCATAACTTTATTTCCAACCTGGCATAGGAAGGCCAAGGCTTTTAAGGAAATAAAATATGTTTGACAACATCCTGTAAGGAAAAAAAAATATGTTTGACAATATCTTGTAAGGAAAAAATATATTTGACAACATATATTAATGCTATACTAATGAGAGAAGTGAGGAAAGTCGTGTTAAGTGCCTTTCCTAAGGCAACAAGCTCGGTGGCATGTCAGGACTCGAACCCGGGACCTCTCGGTTCCGAGTCGAGCACTCTGCCCTTACGCCACACGACCCCATGCAATTTCAAAAGCAAATGTGCAACGATCCGATGGAACTTAATCCTAGTTCTAATAAAACCCATTTATTTTGTTTCCCCAGTGTGACTCTGGTGTTGGAATAGACGCGTTTTTTGACATGATCTACCGGAAGCCCGGGATGACCATGCTGCTGGGAGCTCACTGTTCGTCCGTGTCCAAGTCTCTGGCACAGGTCGTGCCACTGTGGAACCTGGTCATGGTGAGGACAACGTTAAAGGCATTCAGTGCAGTTTTTAGGGCTTAGAAACCCGATTTTTCAAAGCCAATATTCTAGTCACATCTACATACTAAGTTAAAACCACACTAACCCAGTATATATTGACCCTCATGAAGCAGACATACCCAAAGTTCTGACGGAAAATGGTTTCTGGAAGGGCCCTGGGCTGATTTTTAGGGTACCACCCAGAAAATAAAGGACTCATCTTAGGGCTTGTTTCTGCAGTTCTACCCAAAGTATGAAATATGCTAATGTGAAGCAGCATGTGTCAATATCACAATAGATTGCCTTATTCAGAATATCTCCTGTTTTGCTGCTCTAAAATCGCATTGGGCGCCTTTAACGTTTTCATTGTCAACTAACTAAAGGCGTCAATTAACCGTGGTATCACGAACCTTTGCCAGTGATTCAGAGTTTGACACAGTCTATGAATACTGTTATTCTTGTCATTGACAAGCAAATCAAGTTTAATTTTTCTTCAAATTGGCAACAGACCAGAAATGTGAAACTTGTTATTAGACCACTGATTATTGTATAATTATGTACATGCCAATGTAAATATGCTTGCTAGGTGTCATACGCATCAACCTCGCCCGCCTTGAGCGACCGGAAGTTGTTCCCGACCTTCTTCCGGACTGAGGCGCCAGACTCCTCCCACAATGCAGCGCGTCGTGCCTTCATCCAGTACTTTGATTGGCAGAATGTGGCGGTTTTGTACCAGGACCAGGAGATGTTCTCATTGGTTCGTACAGAAATCACTCTTTTTCAAACATTTTTTTTTCAAACGCAAAATCTAATACTATTCAGGTCAAATGCAATGGTTGCTTTTTCAGTTGATGGAAGAACTTTATTGCATGACAATTGTAGAGGGTACAACGTATGGCAACAAAAACTACTGAACATAGTACAAAAAGAAAGAGTATAGAATGAAAATTAACATAATAATTACTGAACATCAAGAGATAATATATCCGTGTCGCTTGCTATATAATTTTGTTTTTGAAAAAGAAGCATGAAAACATGACCGTGACAGCAAAATATTTATCAGCCATGTCTTTTATCAGTCTGTCGATGCCATGGTCCAAGACTTCGAAGATGCCAACATCACGTTGATCTCTACAGCCAGCTTTTCTGATGACCCAACTGAGCAGATAAACAACTTGAAGGTACAGTTCTGTCGTCTATTATGTCTGTAATGCAAAATAAAACTGCTACCACCAACCAGCGACTGTGGGAGCGGACGTAAACTAACCAGGATGGAACACAGGCTAATAGTGGATCCTATCTGTAACAATCTTTTTCTATTCCAAAATTTATCACAAGACATGGTGATGACACACTCGAGTTTTTTTTTCAACTTATCTTTATGCGGCCACCAACGCAGACAAACGCACAGGCAACAGACATCTCATTTTCACCTGAGTTAAGAGAGGGAATTCGTGTTAAGTGCCTTTCCCAAGGGCACAAGATTGGTGGCATGGCAGATTTCGATCTCGGGACCTCTTGGTTCCGAGCCGAATCTAAGCTGAAACATCTGACTCCTCATGACTCAGAAAATTTAATAATAATATCCAGTTGGTTGATTTCTTTATACTTCGTAGTCTTCTACCTCAATGTCTGACATTTATCGACATGGCTGATTCAAGTTTGCAGACCAGTCAGCATAGATATGAACTCAAGTTTAAATTTATGTGTCTGTTGCAAATGATTTTGTATGACGTCCTCACAATTCAATACCCAACATATCAAATTGTTGAACCATTTTACATTTGTTACCGATGGTATCAGATGACTTGGATTCATTGTCCATGTGTGTTTTTTTTTTCAGGAAAGAGACGCTCGTATAATCATAGGCAGTTTTGGAGAAGCCATGGCCAGAACAGTATTCTGTAAGGTAGGAAATGTAACTGTACATGTACTAGTAATGATTAACAGTTGTCTAATCGTTGTAGACATCTCACAAATGAAGTCGACAATAACAAAATCTAATTATAAGACTAGAGAAGTAACATCTGTTTTCCCTCAAAATACAAAAGTTCTGCTGCAGTACCAAGGTCAACGACCAGGAGGCCCATATTTGACTTTGACCTTTGGCTTCCTAAGACCTACCAGCATACCAAATATCATCACAATCTATAAAGGCGTTCTGAAGTTATGCTGACTACAAATGTGCGGAAACACACACACACACACACACACACATACGCGCCAAAAACAATACCTCCATTTTTTCATGGAGGTACAAACTGCACTGGATGCCTCTTTACATGTTACAAACGTTATGGTATAGAATATCTTTCAAACACGACCACACAAGATTAGTCTGGCCCAGCAGTGCACAGCCAATTTTACTTACATGTAACATTTAACCTTGTGGCGCCACGATAATGAAAACAACTGTTCCCAGCAGATGGGGGAGATTGCTGTTTGATTAAGCCAAGATAAGTGCTGGATAAGGAGATAAGAGACCAGGTGCAGCTACGGGAGACCTCTTTGAAAAGACCAATTTATTATCCTTTTATTAGAAAGAGGTCACTGACATATTTGTTAGCTGTATGCTGGCTCGTGTGGCTATTTACGGCAAAATGACTGACAGAAAATGATAACAATTCAGTTGAATCGTTAATTGAATGTAAAAGAAGAAACCGTTAAAGCTACGTTGCGTCTTTTAATGATTGAAACTTTATTGCATGTTCATTCCCGGGGGGATAAATGCATGGATGTACAAAGTACAATGTACTAGAAAGGATTTACAACAATAATAAAGAAAGGCTAACATCAGGTCTAAGGTATAAAATGCTAAAATATATATTTATATAAAGTGGTATGGATCTAAGTTCTAATGTCTTCTTCTCTCTTTTTGAAACATTTTGAAATATACTTGCATACGTCATTCATGCATCTATATTTGTACATGATATGATATATTTAAAAGTGTCTTCCTTTGATAATGTTTTACATTTTTCGTCGAGCTTAATTGAACTGAACAGTTTTACGTTCGGTATCATATACTATACAGTCAAGCATAAAATGCCATTCATCTTCAATACAAGAATGGTTAATATACGGAATGAACGGAATTGAACTCATATCGTTGGTTGATCATGAAAAAAGCGATTGAAAAGTCATTCATTTTTTTTACAAGGCCAGGTGGTTAAAACATACTGGGGTGCAATGACGTTTTGATGTACGTACATGTTATGTGCCTGAATGTTACTGTGATCTCCCAATGCGGTAAGAATAATAAGATCTTTGTTAACCGCTATAAGTCCACAGCAAGTAATTTTTATGGATGACATCAGCTCGCGCATTAATTTTCACCTGATTTAAAAAAAAAGCATGTTGTTGCTCTTTGTTTGTCGTGTGTTGATGGGTTTTGTGCCTACTCCCAGGCCTTTCAGCTCGGTATGTACGGTCGTAAGTACGTGTGGATCCTGCTGGGATGGTACCGGGCCGGATGGTGGTTATCGGAAAGAGGCACGGGGTGCTCGGCGGAGCAACTGTCTGTGGCCACCGAAGGGTACTTCTCCGTCGACACGCTGGACACCGTGGACAAGAATCGAACCCTACCGAGCAAAGTCGTGCGTGACTATTGCATTAATTTATGAGACTGAAGACGAACAACATTTCATTTCTGATTGTCAACTATATAATGATAAACGCACCAAGCTGTTCAACCTTCTCTCTACTTGCTCAACGGAATTTGTTACATTTCATGATATATAGATAGATTCAATTTCATTTTAGAAGGTAATAACTCTTACTGTGTACAACTTGGTAAATATATCAAAGAATGTTTAGACCTTAAACAAGTTAATTGTCTTGTACGTAGGTTAATTTCCTTGTACCCACGTCTACCAGTATGTGTACATGTAGTTAAAGACCTTACGAAAGTCGCTGTACTTTTGTCCTGTAAATAAAGTTCTCATTATACTGGCACTGTGGGAACTTGTGAGGCACAGGGCATTTATAATAATTTGTCTAAAATGAATATTAGTTTAAGTAAAATTAAAGTCTAACCGATAAAGTTCTGATCTTTTTCTATCTGTACCACGTCTATGATGCATATATCATACATATTTCAATTTTTTTGTCTTTATAGACCGTGAAGGAAGTCCATGAGGAACTAAGCAGGCTAGATATATCCAAGGGTGGCGGCCACGTTGAAAACGCATATGACGGAGTCCTGGCAATAGCAATAACTTTAGCCGAGGCACAGAAACAGCTAACGGACCATGTAGTCAGCAGCGGTGTAGGACAGGGATTTGGGGGGCAAAACGGAACCGGAAATGGCCTGCCGAACAGCACCATGGGAGACGAAATGCCTGCTGGGAACAGGACGGTGGGAGTGGCTGACTTCGACTACCAAAACAGTGACATGAGTCAGATGTTCCAACACATCATGTTGTCACTGAAATTTACCGGGCTTTCGGTAAGCAGCACCAACATACCTGTCCTCTCTTTTGTTTCACGTTTTGTTTCATCTATACAAATGCAAAATCAAGATTGCTAAGACCAACGAATATTCTACAGGAATGGATGATAACTTTGTTTTGTTAAGATGTAACTGCCTTCCTAGTAAGAACAGAAGCAGTTGGCATAAACACAACCTTCTACTGAGTAAAGAGACTCTTTTTACATAACCAAGTCTTTTATTTAGCCGACGTTCCGGTGACCGTCTGTCACCTTCCTCAGGGCAATTCTGACTGGTTCACATTACACTGCAGCACAGGTGTCGCTGCTACAGATGCTTTCCCAAATGTACAATATTTACAAATCTACAAATATGCGTGGTTACAGGGAACTGTATCTACAATGCGGTTCCAAACGTACAGGAGTTGGATATACATGTATACATAATTTTGGTCAGTTATTAAACAAAAGCAGTTACAGAACCAGCCAGAATTGCCCTGAGGAAGGTGACAGGCGGTCACCAACACGTCAGCTGAATAAAAGACTTGGTTGTGTAAAAAGAGTCTCTTTACTCAATGACTTACCAACCTGATGAAACTATTCACGGGCTGCCTTCTACTATCTTTTTTGATATTGAAGTTAGATATACACTCACAGCTGTAGATTGAGAAGTAAGCCATTCTTTGTTTATGACATCTGTTATTTTCATGTATGTTCTAAGGGTCCGGTGTCGTTTCTTGATGGAGACAGGGTGGGACCATCAGTCTTCTACCAAAATCAAGGTACTTCATGATTCCAATATTCTACACAAATTACTAGTCAAAATCAAGTGTAGAATCTGTCTGGAACAAGCTGAGTCCTGATCTCCGCAATACTGGTGCATTAGCCACTCAATTGCCCAGCATTCAAGCGATCTCTTGTAAGAGCTACATTCACTAGATTAAATGCTCACTACAGTACTGACTTCCCTTGCTCTTGGACCACGTCTTGTGGGTGTGCCTCCTGTACAGCTTTAAGGCCTCATTAGTATTCTTACTACTATATTATTGCAATTGTATATAATGAATGATATTTTATGGCAGTGCATTGTATTGCATTTTTTATGACTATTGTATGTTATTGTAGGAATTTGTATTTCATGTCAACAATTGTTCGACTTTGTCATTTGTATTGCACTGTATTTATATTGTTGTGTTTGGGAGGACAACTCGTATAGGTGTCAATACACCTGTTTTGTCCTCCCTCCCACTTGTATGTTTGTACTTGTGGTGAATTCTAATAAACATAATTTATAAACAAATAGATTGAAGTTGCATTGTGTCATACATCATCATGTCCAACATATGAAGAAAACAGACAAAAGTTGATGCAAGTTGCATCCAAAACTAATATTACATTGCTCCATTCAAAACCAGATATCTTCATTATGCTCGATCCTTTCATGTCCTACTCAGATATCAGTGTACATTGGAAAATTCATATCTGAAACACTACAAAAGCGACACCATATTGTAAATAATTGACCTATCTCCTGAACTATAGAATGTAATAATCTCCCCAAGAAAACATTCAGTAGATTAGCTTTATTATGAATTTCCTCTGTTAGAATCGTATTTCAGTATAGCTAATGTATATATACCCTTGTTGTTTCTTCTTTGCCATACATTGTACCAGTCACAGTTGTTGAGCAATAACGTTGATTTGATTTTGTACTATCTATCTTAACAACAGAGGGAGTCATGAGAAAGGTTGCGCTATACTACAATGAAGAGGATAACCTGGATCTTCACGCCGAAGGCTGCTTCCCTGTCGTATGGCAAGGCAGGTGAACATTACGACCTCTGTCGTTGTTGCTTTTTTATTCCAAACATTTAATATTTATTTATTTATTTATTTGCATGTTCATGCCCATGGGGCTAAATGCATACATCAGAAAGTGATGTTACATGTACATCAATCTGAGTAACATGATACATAAGATACAAGAATAACAGAATAACAGAATGACGTAACGTCTTAACAACTACTAGTCAGAGAATAAACTAAACTAAGCCTTAAGGATTTCTTCTCTCTTTCTCTCTTCACAAGACGTGTTGACGGCACACTCAAGTTTTTTAAACTTATTTTTGTACCACCACAAACAAAGCGGACGATGCAGTACTCATTTCCACTTGAGCGAAGTGAGGAAAGTTGTGTAAAGTGCCTTTCCAAGACACAGGATGGCATGGCAGGGTTCGAACGTTGCACCCGTTGTTTTGTATGTACGCAATACCTGATGAAAGTCAACTACATAGAGTCACCGTAACCTGCACTAAAGCATTATCCTTATAAAACACCACAGGATAAAATACATCCGAACACTGTATGTGTACATGTAGCTGAACAAGGGTGGATACTAGCTTCGATCAAGAAGTTACTTCTACAGTGGTCACAGTCAGAAATGAGGATATCGTCGGAGTATGCCAGGACTGCATCTCATCCTAACTATGGTACAATCCATTCAGAACACAATCCATGCCAAAGGACGAATTTCCTGGGGTACTACTAAAAGAGCTATAGCTTTTACCACAGAATTGAGACCCCCGGATAAGAAATCAAAGACGCGTTAGTCGCACCACAGATGCTTACTTCTTGTCCTTTGAAAGCGCTATTGCCTGCTTTGAAGTGCAGCTATCTCATATCATCGTAAAAAGGAACGTTCTATTCAGCAATGAGTGCTCATGTGATGTGAATGCTAAGGCCGAGTGCATCATGATCGCATCAAGGTATGGACTAAAGTCTATCAGTCGTATAAAAAGCACGGCCAGAATTTGCCATAACCTGACCTTTGCTATCTCCGTTTTGAAATCGCAGTCATCGCATCAGTGAGTCGTAAAACATCTGCTTTTAAGGTCAAAATAGAGCTTTTAATAAAACATCAGAAGATGTCGTAGAGCATTTTTATGACTCTCGTGAAAGAGCTTGGCAACTGTAGTTCTCCAAAGATTACACAAATAGTATTGACAAATATATCAGCTCCAAAAATATGCCATAAAGCATTTCTATGACTCTCGTGAAAGAGGCTAGCAACTGTAGTTCTGGTAAGATTACACAAATAGTGTTGCTAAATATATCAGCTAAAAAATATGTTATAGAGCATTCTATGACTCTCGTAAAAGAGGCTGACAACTGTAGTTCTCCAAAGATTACACAAATAGTGTAGCCAAATATATCAACTAAAAAAATATGCCATAGAGCTCTGGCTCTCGTGAAAGAGGTTGGCAACTGTAGTTCTGCAAAGATTACACAAATAGTGTTGCCAAACATATCAGCTCAAAAAATATGTCATAGAGCATTTCTATGACTCTCGTGAAAAAGACTGGCAACTGTACGTATATGTAGTTCTCCAAAGATTACACAAATAGTATTGCCAAATATATCAGCTCAAAAAATATGTCATAGAGCATTTCTCTGACTCTCGTGAAAGAGGTTGGCAACTGTAGTTCTCCAAAGATTACACAAATAGTGTTGCAAAATATATCAGCTCAAAAAATGTCATAGAGCATTTCTATGACTCTCGTGAAAGAGGCTGGCAACTGTAGTTCTCCAAAGATTACACAAATAGTGTTGCAAAATATATCAGCTCAAAAAATGTCATAGAGCATTTCTATGACTCTCGTGAAAGAGGCTGGCAACTGTAGTTCTCCAAAGATTACACAAATAGTGTTGCAAAATATATCAGCTCAAAAAATGTCATAGAGCATTTCTATGACTCTCGTGAAAGAGGCTGGCAACTGTAGTTCTCCAAAGATTACACAAATAGTGTTGCCAAATATATCAGCTCCAAAAATATGTCATAGAGCATTTCTATGACTCTCGTGAAAGAGGCTGGCAACTGTAGTTCTGTTAAGATTACACAAATAGTGTTGCCAAATATATATCAGCTCAAAAAGTATGTCATAGAGCATTTCTATGACTCCCGTGAAAGAGGCTGGCAAATGTAGTTATCCAAAGATTACACAAATAGTATTGCCATTTATATAATCTCAAAAATATGTCATAGAGCATTTTTATGATTCTGGTAAAAGAGGCTGGCAATTGTAATTCTCCAAAGATTACACAAATAGTGTTGCCAAATATATCAGCTAAAAAAATATGTCATAGAGCATTTCTATGACTCTCTTGTAAGAGGCTAGCAATAGTAGTTCACCAAAGATTACACAAATAGTGTTGCCAAATATATCAGCTCCAAAAATATGTCATAGAGCATTTCTATGACTCTCGTAAAAGAGGCTGGCAACTGTAGTTCTGTTAAGATTACACAAATAGTATTGCCAAATATATCAGCTCACAAAATATGCCATAGAGCATTTCTATGACTCTCGTGAAAGAGGCTGGCAACTGTAGTTCTCCAAAGATTACACAAATTGTGTTGCCAAATATATCAGCTCACAAAATATGTCATAGAGCATTTCTATGACTCTCGTGAAAGAGGCTGGCAACTGTAGTTCCCCAAAGATGACACAAATAGTGTTGCCAAATATATCAGCTCAAAAATATGTCATAGGGCATTTCTCTGGCTCTCGTGAAAGAGGTTGGCAACTGTAGTTCTGTTAAGATTACACAAATAGTATTGCAATATATCTACTCAAATAATATGCCATAAAGCATTTCTATGACTCTCGTGAAAGAGGCTGGCAATTGTAGTTCTCCAAAGATTACACAAATGGTGTTTCCAAATATATCAGCTAAATAAAATATGTCATAGAGCATTTCTATGACCCTCGTGAAAGAGACTAGCAACTGTAGTTCTCCAAATATTACACAAATAGCATTTCCAAAGATATCAGCTCAAAAAAATGCCAAAGAGCATTTCTATGACTCTCGTGAAAGAGGCTAGCAACTGTAGTTCTCCACAGATTACACAAATAGCGTTGCCAAATATATCAGCTCAAAAAATATGCCATAAAGCATTTCCATGACTTTTGTGAAAGAGGCTAGCAACTGTAGTTCTCCAAAGATTACACAAATGGTGTTGCCAAATATATCAGTTTAAAAAAATATGTCATAGAGCATTTCTATGACTCTCTTGAAAGAGGGTGGCAACGGTAGTTCTGTTAAGATTACACAAATAGTGTTGCCAAATATATCAGCTCAAAAAGTATGTCATAGAGCATTTCTATGACTCCCGTGAAAGAGGCTGGCAAATGTAGTTCTCCAAAGATTACATAAATAGTGTTGCCAAATGATATCAGCTCAACAAATATGTCATAGAGCATTTCTATACTGGTGTGTTACGCCGAAGGGCGGTTAAACTGATACAGATACAAGATATGACTCTGGTGAAAGAGGCTAGCAATTATACTTTTCCAAAGATTTCACAAATAGTGTTGCCAAATATATCTCAGCTCCAATCTTTTCTGGGAGCTTGTATGCGGCATATGTGGTGACATATATATGTGATTGGATCAATATTACACTGCCACAAGATGACGATCTCTGGTGTGCACTAATCAGCAAACATGCATTCGTGACTGTTAGATCTATTCTCCGGAGGACATGAAGGTTACGTCCTTGACTATGGCACTGGGTCGGGCAAGGGATATTAGAAACTCCCCTGAGAACTGGCACTGATTAATCTAGGTAAAGTAGTTCAGACAGGTCTGCATATCTACAGAGTTGGGGCTCGTTCATTGACGTTCTTATGAATGAATGAATGAACTCTTTTAAAATTCTTTTTACGTGTTTTGCGACTTTTGTAAGACTTCAATATGACTTAAAACAAGTCACAAATCCTAGAAAGCACTACTATCACAACGTAAAATTCTGTTATAACATTAACTACTAGTAACATTAACAACTGTCATTCAGCAGCAGGCGGACACAGTAAGGTAGTGTACTATTTAGCATACGCTGTGTCTGGTACTTAAACTATGTCAGTTCCGTGTGCTGTTCCAAGTGTTCTATTGTGTACACCCCCTCCCTTGTGATGGCAGCCAAGTACGGTACTTCTCACTGCTTATGAGATGGTATGATTCCCGTCATTAGCAGTCTAGTGAGGCTGTGTGTGTGGGTGGCTCCAATTCGAGATCATGATTTATTCACATTTTTGGAACGTAGTGCAGGTTGTGCTTCAAGGTTAGCCCTCATATGTAGATGCCAAAGGATTCAATAACTATGAAACTAAGGTCATGTTGATTTGATTATATGGATGACATCCTCGCGCGCATAAATTTTCGGCCGTTAACACACAAAAAAGAAGGTTAAACCATACTGTAAATCGTACAAAACAGTTACAAAATGAGCAAATACATATCGTAAGTTGCAAAAAAAAATCTTGGAAAACTATACAAATGGCGTAGAATCCCAAAATCAAACGAAAATGTAAAAAAAATGAATTTGAATAGTATACTATTCGCCATACCATACTCTGTGTCATTTGTTCCACCTTCTTGACCACGTAGATTTCATAATGAAAAACTTTTTTCATTGGCACGCTTGCATCAGTTTTGGGGTTCACAGAGGATGTCATCCATATAATCAAATCAACATGGCCTTACGCCAAAAAACTGTTACTCAAGCAACTGGACATAACGGTCAGACGTTTCAGGTAGCATCCACTACCTTTCGTCAGTGACACTGGAGAGTTGTCAGAAAAGCAGGTTTATAAGTACGAACTATCAATTGATATTCAAATACGTGAAAACAATTCTTTAAGTCCAAAAGGAAGCAAAAGTTAAGCTTATTTTTCCAAAGTCCTAAAGTAAACAAACAAAAGTTAAACACTGATGTTCTGAAAAAAATACATCTAGAAGTTACTTGACTAATTTGCATCATCCTTGTCTTGACTTGACTTTTTTTTCCCTTTTGAAAAAAAAAATTGTCTTCTTTGGCGTACCTTATCATCTGGATGTCTAACCATCACTGACGTAACAATGGAACATACTCCTCTTTTTCTCTAGGCAACTCTATACCAGTGGATAAAGTAACCATTGTGGCGAAGTTTGTCTACATTGATAACAGCGCCCTCTACATTGTGGGAACCATCAGCATTACTGCAGTCGTCATGGCGCTGCACTTTCTGATCTTCAACATCAGACATCGAAATATGAAGTGAGTATGGGTTGATGTATGTAAATTTTGCTCTCTCTAACGGTAACATTAACACTAACAAATATCTCATCAATCATCCTAGTCCCTTATAGTATACAGACCACCTACTCACCTATTAACCTGAATTACCACATTTCCTTCGTTCTTTAAGTTTGTAATATTTTGTTGTGGAAATGAGCTTACTTACTATTTTTCATACATAGGTGAATAAACAATGCAAAGTAAATAATTTTTTTTCCAGATACAGGTAAATGATTTTCTTGAAAGATACAAGTAAACGATTTTCTTCCCAGATACAAGTAAATGATTTTCTTCACAGATACAAGTAAAAGATTTTCTTCACAGATATAAGTAAATCATTTTCTACAAGGATACAAGTAAAAGATTTTCTTCACAGACATAAGTAAATGCTTTTCTTCACAGATATAAGTAAATGATTTTCTTCACAGGTATAAGTAAATGATTTTCTTCAAAGATAGAAGTAAAAGATTTTCTTCACAGATATAAGTAAAAGATTTTCTTCACAGATATAAGTAAATTATTTTCTTCACAGATACAAGTAAATGCTTTTCTTCACAGATATATCAAGTTGTCCAGTCCTAAGCTGAATAACGTGATCGTGATCGGCTGTGTGCTGGTATACTGTGGTGTTATCCTGTGGGGAGCGGACGGCAACCATGTTCCCGCCGACGCCTTCCCGGTACTCTGTACGGTACGTAACGCTCAGGGGTCGGGGGGTCATTGTTTTACCCACAATGTGTCTACAAGCACTTGTGTTTTTTGTGTGTTAAATGGTTTTGTTTTTTGTTTCTGTGTTTTCTAATTTTATATGCAATTTGGTTGACATGAGTTCATGAGATGAGGTTCTCTTTTCAGGCACGTGCCTTCCTGTTCTCTTCCGGGTTCTCTCTGGCCTTCGGCGCCATGTTTGCGAAGACTTACCGTGTTCACAAGGTGGCCATCAAGCTCACATTTGTCATCGGGAACAAGGTAAGGCATCACCGTTAAATTCGAAGGAAAACCTATCATCGTTTGTTAGTTTACATTAAGCTACTTTAGTTTTTTTACTACACCCAAACATACCAAGTTAACCACTTCTTTAAACTGGCCACCTGGCCATGGTGACCGTTTTTTCAAGCATTAAGCAAGCTCTCCAAGGTGACCACCTGGCCAATCCGACCACGACCATCCTGAGTTGGGTCCGGTCAAGAAACGATAACCAAATTTTCAACTGTACAACTCCAGTCTTTGTCAAGGAATGAGCAATCCACCGCTTCCCCTCAACAAAGACGAGGGCGCCACAGACTTTCTGCAACCTATGATTTACTACTCACGGAGTCACTTGTGTTATCTGCGTGACGTCACGGAAGCGGTGGATTGACAAAGACTGGAGTTGTACAGTCGAAAGTTTGGATGAGTCCAATTTCTTTATGGTTATTTATTACTATGTTTAGATGTTACGCGATGGGAGACTACTTCTGTTTGTGGGGGCGCTGTTCTTGCTGGACGGTGTAGTCATCCTGGCCTGGCTGCTGCTGGACCCCATGCACCGCCAGGTGGAGCTGCTCCCACTTGAGGTAAGTGCAGTGCGCTCCGGACGCTTGGAAGAGTTCAATCGATCAGATTCACAAAAACCGTACTGCATGTCTTGTTTGTTTATTTTTTTTATTTCTATGTTTACCGAAGTAAAACGTTTTGTTTTTGCTCTCTTTCTTCTTCCGTTCCGAATTCCAAACACTGACCTGGTCAATGACCTGAACCAGACAGTCTGTCACCATGGTAACTGGTGTTGGGTTACATAATGTTGCAATTTTATAGCAGGGGGATTTATACTCCTGTCACCACATAATTATGTATATATGTTGGAGTTAGAATAACATAGCAGGCCATATGCCAAGATAAGCATTATGCCTTTGCTTTGCAAATGTTACCTTTCTAGTATCCACATAGATTTGCGAGCATTGGACAGAAAGCACGCAATGTTCTTTTTATGTTATAAGGATCCTTTGCTCATGAAACATGAAAACATAAATACAGGTTAGGGTAACAGACACAAAACGTATATAGTGGACATAAAATGAAAAAGGCTGGCGCACCAATAGAACATGTCTTGCATGTCTTCTTCTAGGGGAGCTAAATAAATGCTTGCCAGGCATTTTAAAAATCAAGCTTATTGTTACTTAGTCTCATGAAATAAAGACTAAGCTTTAACTTCCAACACTTAGATTACAGAAATGGGACTTACCCCAAATGTTTGTTCAAGGAATGGACCCGTCTACTCTTGGAACGTGACGTCAGAGACACGTGACCGTAGTAGCGGGTCATACGTGCCAGATAACTTGTGTCGCCCCCCGTCTCTGTTCAGGGTAGGTCTGTGAGCTCTTATGTAGACCGCCTCCTTCACTCCCCTTGCAAAGAAGTCCGATTCAGAATCGAGGATTTTAACCCCTTCCAGAGATACTGAATGTCCCGGAGATTCAATGTGAATATGTTGTAAGACCTCTGAGTTTACAGAACAAGGAGGTTCATGGAGTCAACCGAAAATTTGGGGTAAGTCCCATTTCTGTAATCTGAGTGTTGGAATTAAAGCTTAGTCTTTATTTCATAATGACTTGTACCAACACAGATGAACTTTCATGCTAAATTACCTAGTCTTATCATTAGAGAGGTTCACATGAAGAGCTTTGATACCTGAAACAAAGAATGATACGAATGTCTCTTGCACGCAGGTCTCTGGCTACAGTGAAAACGTGCTGGTCCTACCTAAGGTGGAACACTGTTCCTCCACACACATGGAGAAGTGGCTGGCTGCTATCTACATTTACAAGGGACTACTGCTCACCATAGGGGCCTTCCTAGCGTGGGAGACCAGGAAGGTAAGACGGCCTGCATGCCCTTTTTCGTAAGACGTAATCAGGCCTTTATAGTCTGTATCTGTATAGCCGGTAAAACGCCTTTCGGCGTAACACACCAGCTTCGCAGGCACGCGGCGCGGCGGCAGCTGGCTTCATTACACCGATCGACTTGTTACACCTAGCCCTAAATCTAAACATTGTTTAAAGCTATCTAATGACAATACCCCTACTGTACTTGGTGACAGTGAGTTCCACTCTGCGATAGTGCTAGGAAAGAATGAATTCTTGAACGCCTCAATCCTTGATCTCCATAATCCGTAGGCAGCCACCCAAAATCATTATATGTCGTAATCAGTATCTTAGCTGTAACGCGTAACTGCCAGTAATCAGCTCTGAGAAGCTAACGTACTTCATAATCGGTGGTGACAATTTTGCGTAATTCGTAATCAATACCCCCTTGCAGGCGCTCGGGTATTTTATTATGAGAATACTGGAAGTTTGTTGTATGGTTTAGTTTTCATTGGCATACTTGTAAGTCATAGGTGTTATGTGAAAGCCATGCCTTATTGAGCCCTTCGTAGCCTATTGCCCTCTCTGAAGATTTCATGTATCTTGGACTAGATACATGCTCACAAAATAAACCTAAATAAAGGCCGACAGGGCATTCCAGTCCAAATAAAGGCTATTCAATCATTTAAAGATGTATTCTAAATAGCTAAAACATCGTCGTCGATAACTAATAAAGGGTGTAGGTAGGATACACATAAATACTCATACATTGCCAACATTGCCGTATGTATCCTGTTGTTCTCAACATACAGGTGAGGATAATGGTAATGAATGACTCCCGCCACATCGTTCTCAACATCTACAACGTGGTGGTGATGAGCGTCATCCTGGTTGCCATTAGCAACCTGGCCGTCATGGGGCAGACGATGGCTTACGTCATCATGTCGTCATCAGTGCTGTCGTCCACGACCCTGGCCCTGTGTGTGCTGTTTGTGCCCAAGGTAAACATGGCGTTTTTTGTTTGTTTGTTTGTTTGTTTCGCATAAGGCCACACCAAGTAAATTTTATGGATGACGTCCGCGCGCGCATTGATTTTGGCCTGTTCCTATAAAAAACACAATAAATTTCGCTTCCTGTAACTATGACCAAAGAGTCACGGCAGTGCCGCAAATCGTCAGATTGACGTGAAACCCGTAACGTTAACGCGAAGAAAGTGTCTATTGACAGGACCATCCTGTCAATAACAGAAAATTTGCACTATTGACAGGACCATCCTGTCAATAACAGAAAATTTTTCACTGTCCACTGTTCCACCTGATTTATTGCTGTTTTGATGATGAATAAAAGACTTCTTGCTTGTTACACTGTGTCACCTCATTCAATTTGTGTCCTAACATTTGTCGTCTCTTGGTATATTTCTAATCTAGGCATCTTGTTTTTTAGGGCCCTTCTTGTTTTTTTTTCGCCCTCTCGCATTAGATTTAGGGTCTCCAAAGGACGTCATCCATAAAATTTACATGGTGTGGCCTAACTGGTAAACTGCCTTTATAGGCGTAACACACCAGTTTTGTACAATAAGTACAGCTGCGTAAGACCGGACTGTAAGGTTTGAACCACTCACACCGGGAAGATCCCCTACTCTTTTCGACAAGTGTGTTGGGTTCTTTAACGTGCGTGGGGTGTGGCTTTGCAGCAGAATAAAAATTTTTCTTTTAGCCTGGTCAATATAAGATAACTTTATTGCGCAACAGTTGTACAGGGTACAAAGTATGGCATCTACTAACTTAAGTAAGTACATGATATACCCACAGCTATGGTTGGATTTCTAACGTAAAAGTAATACAATATCATTATAAAAAACATTATAGGCATAGACTAGTAAAAGTTACTAGAGTTAATGAAAGTTTATTGCAAATCCATGCCCAAGGGCTAATTGCAAGAAGATGATAAAAAGATAAACATTAAAAATGATAATTATGATTAATGCTAATGCTACTTTTGATATAGTTATTGTTAATTACTACAGAAGGATTAAAATACATAACATCATACTGTGTTGGCCTAATCTACAGAGCCACAAGGTACCCACTATACACGTCAAAACAACACATAGTCACTGTGTGGTATGCCCTGAAACAGGTCCTAATGTAGATACTGTAATTTAGATAGAAGATGCACAACATGTTGTAGCAGAATGTAGTCTCTACTACAATTAGAGAGTTGAACTTTATACACTGCTAACATCAATGTATACAATACCTAATACAATGAGAGTTGTTTGTTGCAAATTAATGCCCGATGGCTAATTGCATACAGACATTGACAAGAAAAATGTGGTAATATAAGACTTTTTGCTAACATAAAGTTCTACGTGTACGATATACTTATCAAACCTACTATCTCTACTTAAACCTAATAACTTTGGTATACGTACAGGATAAACAGTAGATATGCAATATATGAACAGGTAAGAGAAATAAGGTACTAGTAACTGCTATTCTAACAGACGAATTCGCATTGCTGGTTAGCTTAGAAAATCTCTGATCCTAAAACATGTCTGTTCTTATCTTTTCAACATCATACAGAAGCGAAGAGAATTCGAGTTTACAAATAGACTATGGTGCTACTGCTAGCTAGCTTGATCGTGTGTATAGTTACATAAATGTGTATACAAGATATTCCTTTGTTGTGAGCTGTACTTATGGTAATACCATATGAAAACATGTCCAAAGAATATTACTCACACTCTTGACATTCACTACTTCAAAATTGTGTAAAATGGGGCTTTTTGGTTATTTTCGAACCAAAATTACGTACAATTCTGGCTCCTGTGCCCTAACATTAAAACCAAATGACCTGAAATTTGGTATAGGATATCCTTGGATACAATTCCACAGAACTTTATTAACACTTTTGGCATTTGTCACTTTGAAATTATTAAAAGTGGGCCTTTTTTTGCTATTTTTGACCAAAAAGTACATTTTGGCTCCTATGTACTAATAACAAAACCAAATGACCTGAAATTTAGCATAAAGGTAGCTTGGCACCAAATGCTTAGACTATAGTGTTCACTTCAGTTTCGACCCTTTAAATACTTAAATCTACCTTATTTCGAGTTAAAATAGTAAACTGCCATTTCTAAATAGAACACTCGGCCGGGTTCTACCAAGGTTCTTTATGTTCCAACAGCAGAAGGCGTTGGAAGATTCCATTGCTGCATGGGGGTATAGAGTGTTGGAACAGTTCACATTTTGAACAGGGGTGATTTAGGAACAATCCATTTGAGTGGGAGGGGGATAGGTACGGGGCTGTGGTGAAGCCTTACTGCATTTGCTCCTGAGCAAATGTTGGTCTTTCTAGGGGAAATTTGGAATGGGGAGGAAGAATGGGTGAAATATGCTGTATTTGCTCTTGAGCAAATGTCGGCCTTTCTAGTTACAATTAAGATACACTTCATTGCAGCAAGATCTCCTTATCTTAATCATATCAGTGAAAGGTAGTCATGTTGTTCATCATCACTCTTATCGTCATGATACAGTGACGTGTACACATGATACCGTTTGTCTAGAAGCAAACCCTGATACGCATGGGTATTTTCTTCCCCGCGTTCTGCGTTGGAACTAGCTTCTGCTTGTGGACGGTTCTCCTCACCACTACCACCGTACCGGCTTCCATCGCGAACCCCGGGCATGGCTATCTCATCTACGGGTACGAGGTATCCATGTTCGTCTTCAGGAAGAATGTTCTGATACTGGGGACTCGAATCTTCCCCAGTTTCGCTATCAGGAACGTAGTCGTCATCATTTTCACCTTCATTCTGTTCAACGTCCCGACTAGGATCTTCTGCATCTTGCTGTGTTTGTTTCCTTTTGTGCATACAGTAGACAACACTAGCTACAATACACAGAACAAAGCCACAGACGAAGGAACCAACTGCTATATATATTATTGCACCGTTTCCAGAATCTTCTACTTCAAATGAGGGAGTATGGACAGATGATGTAATAACAGCAATGGCTGGAGAAGTAGCAGTAGCTGGAGGAGTAGCAGCAGCTGGAGAAGTAGCAGTAGCTGGAGGAGTAGCAGCAGCTGAAGAATTAGTAACAGCTGGAGAAGTAGCAGCAGCTGGAGGAATAGCAGCAGCTGGAGGAATAGTAGCAGCTGGAGAAGTAGCAGCAGCTGGAGGAATAGCAGCAGCTGAAGAATTAGTAACAGCTGGAGAAGTAGCAGCAGCTGGAGACTTAGTAACAGCTGGAGAAGTAGCAGCAGCTGGAGAAGTAGCAGCAGCTGGAGAAGTAGCAGCAGCTGGAGACTTATTAGTAACAGCTGGAGAAGAAGAAGAACACCTCAAGTCATTTGCGCTCAGAGATCTGAGGCGCTGGCCCTTCAAGGCTGGTGGGGATTGGCAAAAGACACGGTTGGTCCAGTCTGAGAATCTCCAGACGTCCTTCATATGACAGTCACAGAACCACGGGTTGGGATTCACAGTCAAAATTTTCTGACTAAACCCTTCAAATATGTCATACGGCAATGTTGTTATGTGATTATTATGCAGTAGGAGTCTAGACAGTTTGCTTAAGGCTGCAAATGTGTTACGGGGTAATGTTGTGAGTTTGTTATGTCCAAGATTGAGGAACTCAAGTTCCGTTAAGTGCTGGAAACTTCCTGGCTCTACTACACTTATGTTGTTCCAATTCAAACGCAGTTCTTGTAGCATCTGTAGACCAACAAAAGTACGGGATTTGATTATGGTTATTTGGTTGTTGTTGAGGTGAAGAATTGTTAGAGATTTTAGTGTCTGAAACTTTCCAGGTTGAAGGTCGGTGATCCTGTTGTTTTGGAGAGTGAGATATGGTGGGGATGTTGGGATGTCGTCAGGAACTGTGGCCAAATTTATTCTGTTGCAGTTGACCTTTGCACTGCTGCAGATGCATGGCCCTCCCCGTGTCTTACAGGCTGGTACAGCTGCTGCCAGGTGCATCAGAGCCATGCAGGTGGCTATGAAGACTGTCAGGTGACACATCTCTGCTGGATATCCTGCTGTGTGGGATATGGGAAGTCAATAATATTAGATTTGTAACAAAATTGGGCGAACTGGATGTTGCTCTGCAGTCTGCAGGCAACGTTTCTTCTACGTTAAAGAATAATACCAGCAGTAGTAATAAGGATAATGATAATGGTCATGTTCATTACGTATTCTGTATCGGTATAGCCGGTATTACCGCCCTTCGGTGTAACACACCAGCTTCGCAGGCACGCGGCGCGGCGGCAGCTAGCTATATCACATCGAATGACTCAACCTTTTCACATTTGATTGCAGGAGTTGTTTAAAGCTTTCTAGTGATGATGCCCCAACTGTGCTTGGCCGGGCAACGAGTATTCTTGGCCAAAAGCAAGAATAAATGCAAAGATGACCACATGTTGTCCCCATTGATGTCCCCATTCAAGATTCAGGGTGTACATCATTATTTATACAAATAATATCAAACTAACATAAAACAGGTCTAGTGATGTTAACCTTTATCTAACTTACACATGTCACAAACATAATATCCCCATCAATTTACCAAAAGAGATTTATAGGATTTTAGCAGTGATTATGAAAATTAGGTCCTTATTTTCATAAGGACCCCAACTATACCACCAAATTGAGACCAGAAAACAGTCAAAAAGTCCCAAATTCAAAATTAAAAGTTTAAGGGAGAGTATGCCAAAAATTATAATGAATGTCATGGGTAATTTGGGTGAAATACTAGGTCTTTAGGACCCCAATTATGTTCAGATTTTGTCAAAAAATTTAACCCAAATAAAACAACTTTTACAGCCTTTAAAATGATAAAAAAAAACGCCTGGGGGTATTTCCCCACTCTACCTCCGTGAAATTTCAGGACATTTGGCTGAAAAATGGCAGAGTTGAATCCGTTTGAAAAAATGGCAGGAGGAAAAGAAGAAACATTATGTTTCCTCACACGCCATAACGAGGAAATTCTATGGTATGAATCACCCCGCGCTTTCCTCATCTGGTTAGTTCCCATACTCCACATGCCGACACATGATACGGATGATGCAATCTCTATATCTATAGTTACTTCCTGAAGGCTAACACTTGTTCCATCTTGCAGACGCCTAAGAAAATATAGGCCCCCCTGGAAATTTTGAAAAATGAACCTTCTGAAATGCCATGCCCTGCGTTTTTAGAGGATTTCAAAGAAAGAAAAAAATTCAATGACAAAGTGAGCCGTTTTCCTACGATTCCAGCCTCGCTGGTGACACGAATCAGTCCATTTTTAAAAGAAAATCTTGGACCTTTAAAGTAAAAAGTGGATAAAAAGTGGACCAAAAAGTGGACCTTTGAGCCTTGTGTGT